>NC_056726.1:859238231-859448231 GCF_019279795.1 Protopterus annectens | reverse complement strand
GAACTACTCACCATGGTCAACCTATTACTTTCTGGCCATGCCATTATACCCTGTCCTTCTACTTCTAACAACAGAGTCCATTGCCACTCAGTTCAGCACTCATTTTATCTAGTCAGTTCTATCACTAATCAATAACCACTTTACTTCACGCCTTCAACTTCCATCTGTTCTCAAAAGCAACACACTGTCTTTTAGTTTGTAAGCCATACCAACATCAAACATAATAAAATTACTAGCCAAGTTAAAAGCAACAACCCCAGCTGCCAATAACCTTCCCACTGTGTAATGCAAAACAGATGCAGAGGCACTAGCCATTCCTGTCTCCATTCTAATCAACCAGTCAGTAACTGAAAACTATATCACATCCATCTGGAAAAAAATACATTATTATATCCCTTTACAAGGGAGGTACTTCAACAGAGTTAACAAATTATGCACCTATTGCTATCCTATCACCCCTTTCTAAAATCCTTGAGAAATGTATTCACGCTCAGCTTATGAAACATATAACCAAACACAACTTCCTGTCCAACAGCCAGCATGGTTTCAGGCCCAACCATAGTGCTTCTTCTTCCTTCCTCAACTTCACCGACATAGTAAACCAATACAGAAATGGGGGCAACCTTGTTTCTTCACTTCTCATTCACTTTTCTAAAGCAACTGATACAGAGTTTCACCAAAAGCTCCTCTCTGAACTTGCAAAACTAGGTCTCACTTACCCCTCCCTGTCATGGTTTCACAGTTATTTATGCAATCCAACAATTCGACAAATCTTTGTTGGTGTTCTCCAATGCTCAGTACTTGGCACCCTTCTGTTTAATATTTTCATAAATAAACAATGCTGCTACAACACTTGCCGCTCCTGTACAATATGCTGCAGATTCAGCCCTTATCCACGCGGCCTCATCCATAATAAAATTACAGGAAATCACTCAAAAATCATTCACTAACATTGAAATGTGGCTACAATATACTAATTTGCTGTTTAATGCCAAAAAAGCATGCAATTTCCTCCAAAAAAACACCTTAATCAGAAATACACATTTCATTTTACCTAACGTAATAACACAAAAATAAAAAAAATCTAAGCCAAACTAAACTACTGAGTCATAATCAATGACAGCCTTATATCTGATCACTCCATAGTTCATTCCATCCAGAAAACTCACCAAATACTTGACTGCCTCTATAAAGCTAACACATCCTGAGCAATCAGGCAAGGATTCCCTTAACAGTAGCATGCCTCCTTTCTTCTCTGTTACACGCCTCATCTATCCTTACAAATATCAACACTACATGCTGTTGTTGTCTTTCGGCTTTTCCTTGTTAGGGGTCGCCACAGGCTTCATCTATCCTTACAAATAACAACACTACATATAAAACTAAAATAACCTCCTGCTACTTCAAAATAGCTAAATTTGCAACCTCTCAACCTTAAAAAACACACCATTGCCTTGCATTAAATGATTAAACTGATTTGAACTCCCATACCAGTTGACATACTCACAACTAATCATTGCCCACAACCTACTGTACTCCCCAGACAAATGCTCAGCATTACATAATACTCTACTGTACTATTCACCCACTAGAGACCTTCACTCTAGCAATACACTTTTACTATGCATCAGTAAAACATTCAACACTGCCGGTGACTATAATTATGTGTCAAAACTCTGCAATGAAGTCTCCACACAGTTAAAACAGATAGAAAACTTAAATAGTTTCACAACTTTTCTTTAACAGCACCTATGCACCTATGCCAAAGATAGCTCTGTTCTTCCTCTTCACCTGACTAGCTTTACTGGGATTACTTTTCTCCAGCTCTTACAGCCACTTTGTTCCTCAATCATTTTGTACCTTATTGCTCCTCCTCATACTGCACTTACTTCCTAAACTCTTACTTCTCCTCCTCTCACACCCCACCACTAACTACAGTTCCTCCTCTGTCCATTTATCTTCTTGCTCATTTCCACAACTTCTACTTTCATACCTGTTTTATCATTTTTAAGCTTCAGTCTACTTGTCTGTCCATAAACTGTTACTAATCTCAAAAACAGTCCAGTTTGATATTTTCCCTGCACTCATCCTGCTATAAACACATTCATTATTACGACATATTATTCATGTGTTTAGTAATTAGCCAATTCATGTTAATTTCTCTCTTTTCTGTGTTTAAATGTTATTTTCATGTAAGAAATATTTAAAAGTATTTAAAAATTATGTAAATAAACTCATGAGTAGATGTTTTCACCCTGCAATTATAAATGTACATCATGTGTAACTTAAATGTGGAGCTTTTCTCTCTGGGCCTCCACTGAAAATGGATTTTACCCGGTCGAACTTCTCCTGGTCAACAAAGACAAATAAGTAAATAAATAAATACATATAAATGCACTCTGTATTTTCAGTCATTAGGTTTAGATTTTTTTATCTTATTCATTGTCAGTGTAGTGACATGATATTTTTTTTATTTTATGCAATTGCATTGAGGTGATATATAACAATGTGCTTATATAATTAAGTATATATAAACATTCCTTGTACTGGGAATGTTACTTCAATGCCATATGTTTCCAAAGTGATTAGTTGTTATTGAAAGCAAATCCCACTAACAACAAGAAGAGTCTTTAACTGTTTTACTGGTTTCAGGAAAAAAAAAACATATTCGACTGTAACATCAGCTGATTTCAGTATGAACAAACTTCTAAATATTTTAACAGTACATTATACTATACTTAAACAGTCATCTCTGAATTCACACTCAGACATTATTGAAATAAAACTGTTTATATGTCTATATATAGAGGTCCCTCCATCCCCAACCTCATGATCAAGCATGCTAGCAGAAGAGATTGTTTTACCCCACAAGAATGTTAGATACATATATGGATAGATAGATAGATAGATAGATAGATAGATAGATAGATAGATAGATAGATAGATAGATAGATCTAGATCTGTCTGTATCTAGATCTAGCCATCCATTTAACTATCTGTATATATATATTCTATATAATAATCCATCATTTTCAGTTGGCATAATCTAAGACCTGGTTTAATTTCTATGTTAAGTTGTACATGAGCATAGGTGCCTCCTAACAGGTGACTTCAACTTAAAATATTATCTTGAAAGTAATTATGGTCTAAAGGGCATTCTTGCCAGATTCTCAACAAACCATTCACTTACTTCCTCAAGAGGACCAGATTATATGCCAATTATACCTTCCTTAATTGATATGTTCCTGATTTCCAGTTATATTGTCAATGTACCCATTCCAGCATGTACTTTTCCAAATTCCTTAAAGCAAGAGTTGGAATTACATTCTATAAAACCCTGTTCAGTTCCAGATCTGTGTCCTGTTAGGTAAATCTCCACCCTTTAACCCCTCAAAAATGTTATACCACCACCAATGTCACCATTCACTGCCAGGACACTGGGGAAAACTACCAAAGGAGCATAAGACTGTAATTCTTAACTTCTGGGATAGAGGAGTGGTCAGGGCAGCAATAAGAGTACCACTACTGGCCACACTTAATGCAGGCACAGATAAGTATGACAGAAAACTCTGAGCAATGGGTGAAAGGGTGATCAATGATTTCATGGGTGGATGGATTTTGGGTTTGTATAATTGCTGGATAGTTGATGATGATGCCAATAGGTACTAATACAAAAATAATCCTTTACAGAGCTACACTATAAAATGATACAGTCACAACTGCTAGTGCTACACTATAAAATGATACAGTTATAACTGCTAGTGCTACACTATAAAAGGATACAGTTACAACTGCTAGTGCTACACTATAAAATGATACAGTTATAACTGCTAGTGCTACACTATAATATGATACAGTCACAACTGCTAGTGCTACACTATAAAATGATACAGTTATAACTGCTAGTGCTACACTATAAAAGGATACAGTTACAACTGCTAGTGCTACACTATAAAATGATACAGTCACAACTGCTAGTGCTACACTATAAAATGATACAGTCACAACTGCTAGTGCTACACTATAAAAGGATACAGTTACAACTGCTAGTGCTACACTATTAAATGATACAATCACAATTGCTAGTGCTACACTATAAAATGATACAGTCACAACTGCTAGTGCTACACTATAAAATGATACAGTTATAACTGCTAGTGCTACACTATAATATGATACAGTCACAACTGCTAGTGCTGCACTATAAAATGATACAGTTATAACTGCTAGTGCTACACTATAAAAGGATACAGTTACAACTGCTAGTGCTACACTATAAAATGATACAGTCACAACTGCTAGTGCTACACTATAAAATGATACAGTCACAACTGCTAGTGCTACACTATAAAAGGATACAGTTACAACTGCTAGTGCTACACTATTAAATGATACAATCACAATTGCTAGTGCTACACTATAAAATGATACAGTCACAACTGCTAGTGCTACACAATAAAATGATACAGTTATAACTGCTAGTGCTACACTATAAAAGGATGCAGTTACAACTGCTAGTGCTACACTATAAAAGGATATAGTCACAACTGCTAGTGCTACACTATAAAATGATACAGTTATAACTGCTAGTGCTACACTATAAAATGATACAGTTATAACTGCTAGTGCTACACTATAAAATGATACAGTCACAACTGCTAGTGCTACACTATAAAAGGATACAGTTACAACTGCTAGTGCTACACTTTAAAATGATACAGTCACAACTGCTAGTGTTACACTATAAAATGATACAGTCACAACTGCTAGTGCTACACTATAAAAGGATACAGTTACAACTGCTAGTGCTACACTATTAAATGATACAATCACAATTGCTAGTGCTACACTATAAAATGATACAGTTACAAAGGCTAGTGCTACACTATAAAAGGATACAGTTACTACTGCTAGTGCTACACTATTAAATGATACAATCACAATTGCTAGTGCTACACTATAAAATGATACAGTTACAAAGGCTAGTGCTACTCTATAAAAGGATACAGTTACAACTGCTAGTGCTACACTATTAAATGATACAATCACAATTGCTAGTGCTACACTATAAAATGATACAGTCACAACTGCTAGTGCTACACTATAAAAGGATACAGTTACAACTGCTAGTGCTGCACTATTAAATGATACAATCACAATTGCTAGTGCTACACTATAAAATGATACAGTTACAAAGGCTAGTGCTACACTATAAAAGGATACAGTTACAACTGCTAGTGCTACACTATAAAATGATACAGTCACAACTGCTAGTGCTACACTATAAAATGATACAGTCACAACTGCTAGTGCTACACTATAAAAGGATACAGTTACAGCTGTTAGTGCTACACTATAAAAGGATACAGTTACAACTACTAGTGCTACACTATAGAATGATATGGTCACAACTGCCAGTTCTACACTAAAAAAGGATATAGTCACAACTGCTAGTGCTACCCTATAAAAGGATACAGTTACAGCTGCTAGTGCTACATTATGAAATGATACAGTCACAACTGCTAGTGCTACACTATAAAATGATATGGTTACAACTGCTAGTTCTACACTAAAAAAGGATATAGTCACAACTGCTAGTGCTACCCTATAAAAGGATACAGTTACAGCTGCTAGTGCTACACTATAACATTATACAGTCACAACTGCTAGTGCTGCACTGTAAAAGGATACAGTCACAACTGCACATGCTACACTATAAAATGGTACAGTTACAACTGCTAGTGCTACACTATAAAAGGATACAGTCAGAACTGCTAGTGCTATACTATAAAATGATACAGTCACAACTGCTAGTGCTACACTATAAAAGGATATAGTCACAACTGCTAGTGCTACACTATAAAATGATACAGTTATAACTGCTAGTGTACACTATAAAATAATACAGTCACAACTGCTAGTGCTACACTATAAAAGGATATAGTCACAACTGCTAGTGCTACTGTATAAAAAGATATAGTCACAACTGTTAGTGTTACACTATAAAATGATACAGTCACAAGTTCTAGTGCTACACTCTAACATGATACAGTCACAACAGTTAGTGCTACACTGTAAAAGGATACAGTCACAACTGCTTGTGCTGCACTATAAAATGATACAGTTACAACTGCTAGTGCTAGACTATAAAATGATACAGTCACAACTGCTAGTGCTACACTATAAAAGGATACAGTCACAGCTGCTTGCGCTACACTATAAAAGTATATAGTCACAACTGCTATCTACTCTATAAAAGGATACAGTTACAACTGCTAGTGCTACACTATAAAAATATATAGTCACAACTGCTAGTGCTACACTATAAAACTATACAGCCTCAGCTGCTAGTGCTACACTATAAAAGGATACATTTACAACTGCTTGTGCTACACTATATAATGATACAGTCACAACTGCTAGTGCTACACTATAAAAGGATACCGTCACAACTGCTAGTGCTACACTGTAAAATGATACAGTCACAACTGCTAGTGCTACACTATAAAAGGATACAGTTACAATTGCTAGTTCTACACTATAAAAGGATATAGTCACAACTGCTAGTGCTACAGTATAAAATGATACAGTCACAACTGCTAGCGCTGTACTATAAAAGAATATAATCATGCCTGCTATTTTTTCAATATTCTGAGCAAGCATCATTCCAGCCTAAGATACCACATGACGCTTGCTATAGACTTTTCTTTTTATCTCAGAGTGTTGTTCTGAATGAGACTGCATTTTTAAACTTTGCCTGCCTGGAGATTTTGTTGAAGCGATATGATTACTATACATTCATTAACTTTTTTCTTTTTTTTTTTATACCAGTTATGGTCCTCAGAACCTGACCATAGGCAGTTTCTAGACCCTTTCCCTATTCACAAGGAGTACCTATCCCTCCTGGCCTTCTTGGTTAACTCAGATAAGGATTAGAGCTGGCAAAGAGATCAAGATATCCTGTGTAAGTTTCATACTGCTGATAACAGTGTTTTTTCCTACAAATGTCTCCTCTTCCATTGCACACTCAGTAATATCCTGTAATGACACATGCAGCAGAATGACTATTTCATAATGCCCCTCACTTCTAGAAGGAGCAGACATATGGAAGCCACCCACCCATCCTAAGGCAGAACTTTGTGGTAGTTTTCCCATCCTCTACCAGGGAAATCTAACTGAATGATGTACCCCATGTACATGCCCATCCCTAATCCCTGCAGGATAGGGGCACCTGTCCTACCAGCTAACACCTTAGATGCCCAATCAGCTGATTGTATCAAAGTCACCTAGGCTACAGTCATGGCTTTATCCTTCTATGCCATGGCACTAGTGAACTAAATTTGTTTGTAGTCAGTATTTGCATTTCCAATGTCATATTGAAGTACTAAAAGTTTTAAAAACTGGAAGATTTTTTTTTTTTAATTTATCATGCTGAATTATTTTTTTCAAGGTCCTATAAGATTATGATGACAGATAATCCCAGCATACAGTAGGTAAGAAGCAAAATATTGTTTAAGCCATTACTGTACAGAATGTTTGTTTTGATAGGCAAGAGTTTTAATTTCAGTTAAGAAAGTAGTAACACAGACTTCCTAAGCAATAAATGCTTTATATATGAACCACTTTACTTGGCAGCATGTGATTTTACAGTTATTGTTTCTATTTTTATTCTGAAGTCCATTTATATATTTTAGCTGTTTTTTTATGAACTAGCATTATTAGTTTTTAGTGTTTATCTGCAATCTGTCTACTGATTGTAGCTGAGGTATAACTGAAGTATTATTAGAATGTTACTGCTAAGTAATTCTGCTGTCCAGTGTTTGCTATACACCCTGATGTATAGCAAACACAAGGCAGCTAATAACAGGACAGTCAAGAATAATTTAAAAAAGTATTAATGTACATATCGGTTTAGAAGAGCTGTGAATAAATATAACAATTATCAGTATTTTTAAAGTATATTTTAACTTATACTTTTTGACCTTCCCTAGCAGTTCAGATTAGATGTGCCAATTTTAGTGTGTACTGTCCTATTATAATAATCCATACAGATGATGACAGAACTGTGTCATAGTAAAGCATTATGTGTTTGGCTACTGTCTTTAAAGCAGAGGATACGTTCTTGAAGTATTAGACTGATAGTATCAAGTGGTGATAAAGGGTTAGTAGAAGGGATACATTCTGTAATTTTCACTCCATCAACAGGAATATACATATACATATACATATACTAGCCAAATACAAAGTAAAGAAGTATAGAGTGGGTTGCAAAACTTTACTTTCAAATGCTGAATGAGATTTGGGATGTAGTTGAAAGTATACCCATAGCATTCTTGATTTAATACTTTATCTGATAATGAGTTCACTAAATATTCTGCAAAATTAATAAAACATGACTACATATTTCACCTAGTATCAGCTATAATTCTGACATGTGCAAATACTCTTCTCACGGGTACACATGTTTTAACCCTCAGGCTGAGGAATGCTATGTGCTGCAGCAGTCCATTACATGTCTAGCTATGTTTCTCATGTAGCTAACATGTTAGAGCTATGCTTTGCTCTTTTAGGGAAATCTAAATGTCCTTTGATAGCAAAAACACAAGATCATGCAACAACTGTCTTCTTTTTTTCCCACTCTCTGTAAGGTCTTGTAATCAGGCATTTCAGGAATGCACTAAAATGTCCTGGTGAAACATGAAGGATAGTAAATTTATTATTTATCATCAATTAGTTATACAGAAAATGTAAGTTTTAAATTCTCTCTCTCTCTCTTTGTTGTTTCAATAAATATAGATTTATGTGAATAAATTAATCCAAATATACAAATATTTTTGCTGTCTCTGCCTTGTTTCATTTTTTTATTGTGGCTTTAGATAAGATATATTTATCTTATTCTACAAAATATGTTAAACTATGTATACAGGTTGTAATTTTCAGACCATTTATTCTTTTATTGGTTGGGTGGTTTTATGCAATAATTAAAGTGCATACTGAAAATACACTGCCCTGCTGTTTAGTGCCATAATGAATAAGGCGATAAGACTGCACTTCAGACTTGGAAACAGCTTTTGATAAACTATTCTGTTGGTAGCATCTGGTTTCTTTATCACCTGCAGCAATTTCACTTTGGTTTATAGGGTTTAGAGTGGGCATATTCCCTTTAGATTGACATATGACTAAATAAAAGATAAATTCACAGTAGGTAATACTCAACAAAATAAGCATAATTATCTAATTAGTACATGAACAGCAATTTTAAATTAGTGGAATCTACATCATTTACATTCTGAAAATATGCATTTCATTACATTTCAGAGATATTTTCTTTTTCTTCTGGTATTGCCTGTGCCCACAGTAACAATACACTCTGCTGTATTAATCTGTAGCCAAATCAGCAACCTGCTGCACTCCACATTGCTCACAATGGCCTACAATGTCGGACTCAAAGGCCATAGTTAGATATCATAAAATATATTGTCCCCTATTCTATCTGTAACAAATGGTATATTACAACAGTAAGTGGGATACGTCTGTTTATTATGAATTTCTAACTCTGTGTATCATCTGTAGCAAAGATAACATCATTGAATGGTTACCGGTCTTCAGTTAGGCATGTAATTACTTCCGTCTCCTACTTTTATCATATAATCTGTAATCAGCATGTGATTCTCCAACATAAAGCTCTGTTGTGTTTGTCAAGGGCACAGATTAATGAATACTTTTTTGTTCATCTCTATGGAGGCTTAAACTAAAAGTCTATTAACTCGGACTCAAAGAAAAGTTAACAACAGTAATATTCTATGCACTATCTCTGTAGACAGTATCTATAATTTTATTTAGCTTCTTTGTCACTTTTCTAAAGCCTGAATTGCTGCAAGGTAACTATGGTGTGAACAGTGTGTCAGCACTCATTCTTAAGGCTCAGGCTGGGAAACTCTTGTTTTTTAATTCATTCTACTTAAAAGCTACATCACTAGAGTTCCAAATGCTAACATTTTTTTTTTTTTTACTTTTACAGTTTTGGTGGTTTTATGTCGGTGTAACAGATAACAATTTCAAAACTAACCCTAACCCTCTGTGGTCTTCAAAATATTAAAATGTGAAGCCAACATTAAAAGTATAATTGAAAATATGTTTATAAGCATATAGGTTTATAGGTTGGTACTAGGCTATTGGCCCTAGGGCCTATACAAGCCTAGCCATAAAAATTTCCTGGCTATTTCTTCCCACACTATTTACTTCCTGGACCCCTCTAGCAGGGCGACTGATATGATATTCAACAATAAGCATTTAAAAGGATACATGTCAGACCCCAGTGTTGTTTCCTCCATGATAAAAATCAATTCTGTGACCCCAGCTAGCCCCTTAACTTTTTAGAAACTGTTCTGAGGCAAACTTAATGCAGCTGTCTTTGCAGAGTTGTTCACAGAAACCCTGTACAATCATGTCAATAAATGCACAAAAACAGCTGTGCCTACCAGAAATAAACCCAGAACTAACTCAAAAAATAAACCACCTTGGTGGAATTGGAAAATAAACTGCTGTACAACAAAAGAAAAAACTCAGAACAAGATGTGGAACTGCTTCACCAAGCACGATAAAAAACATTTTCATAAATCTAAACAAATATCTAGGAGGGCAAATTAAGTCAACTAAAGACAAATTTGAGGCCAAGATACCCTCCCATGCAAAGAACAACCACAAGGATTTCTTTATCTGTGTCCAAAACCTCAATGACAGTTCACAACAGTGTGCAGAACTGATTGTAAAGAGAACTACCTATATGGAGTCGAATGATATAGCAAATCTGCTGGCTGACAATTCCAGTTTTACCCATCTCCCTCCACATCTGCCCCCGGAAATGCCAGTGAACAAAACCCCCATACTATCTCTAGGGGGCAGGTCCTAGATTTTATTTATTTATTTATTTAGATACCCTGTCTAAGGCCAAAAGTACTGCATCAATAGTCCCAGGTTATATCCCAGGATGCATCCTAAATAGCCTGAAACATGACCTTTTGAGGCCACTAGAGTCACTGTTTAACCATATCCTCTGGTCAGCCTTTGTTCAGTGGAAGTAAGTATTACAGGAATAATTAATATGGACATAAAAAACCTTCAAACACTGGATCCATCCTAGTTTTGTTTTTGTCAAGGACAGATCATGCCTACTCAGACTGGTGGACTTCTTTGAGAAGGTCACTAATGCAATAGACTAGGGCAAAATGGTGCATACTGCCTACCTAGACCTAACTAAATCATTTGATGCAGTATCTCACTCAGACATTGTAAACAAACTCATGGATCTAAGGATAAACTTCTAGGATACACACTGGATAACAATAGGATCCAGGATGTTAGGATATGGGAGACTGCCTCCACAAAGAGGCGGTCAGTAGTGGAATCCCACAGGGCTCTGTGCTAGGTCCGCTCCTTTTTGGCATCTACTTCTCAGAAGTCAAGGCCAATATCAAGGGCCTCTAGCTGACCATGTTTGTAGATGATTGTAGACTAGGAGCAATTATAGAATCCCCACAAGATGCTAACATTCTACAGGAAGGACTAACACAAACTAATGTCAATGCCAAAAAATGCATACTAGTACCCCATGGGAAGTCAGCCGACTAGGAAATTACTACATTAATAACACTGTCAATGTGAGACTAAGGTAGTAAGAAAATCATTCTGTGTTCCTCAACTTATAAGCAAGATCATGGCATCTAGGCCCAAGGAAGTCATTGTTCTACTATTTCACCCTCATAAGGCCCATTGTTGAGTACAACGCCCCTTGAATGTCCACAGTTGTTGCTCACAAAAAGAATACAGGGTGTAAAAAAACATGTCCTATGCAGATTGCCTCAAAGCCCTATCTCTATACTGTTTCCTACACAGTTGAGAGGCAATCTATGCCTGGCATATATGGCATACTCATTCTAGGCATGTATGGCATACTCATTCTAGACATTTAAACTTTGTTTGCAACATAAATAGAACATATTGGAGGGATAGGTATGTGTTTCACAGAATTCCTCTTCTCTGGAACAGGCTTTCCATCCATGTGAAGCAGACATCTTCCTTAACACTGTTCAAGAAGAAAAGTTGCCCTTTCCTTGGCTGTTCAGAACTTATGTTGGCAAGATAAATTTATGATAACCACAAAGTTTATTTTAAAATTAAGAACTATAACCATGTAATTTGAGTTACTAGAAGGTTTAGACACTGTTGCCGATTGCAAGACAATGATAAAAACATAACTACTTCATATTGTTTGCATTGTGGAAACTATTTTTTTTTCCAGTCTACACAACTTTGATTTTATTAGTGAACGTGTCATTTCCATTTCTGTTGAATTTCAGGTTTCCATTAATATTTTTCTCATTCTTAGTAGAAATGTAACTTTCGATTTAACCTTATACCTTAACTATTTATTCATATATGGTCAAACTCAGAAAGAAAGGAGTGAAGATGAGAATATGTAAAGCACAACACAAAAATAAATAAACCTACAAGAGTTGTAGTATTGATGGCAAGTCTTGACATTTGAACACAACGGGTGATGCTAAAAATGATGTACACTTCATACACACGATCTATAAGGAAAACGTCAATTTTTACGGTATCATAAATGAAGCATTTAAAGCTCACCATAATGTGAAAACATAATGTCACAACTCAGTCATTCAACACTCAAACAATATGCATAAATAGGAAATGGGCTGGAATCCCTTCCGCCTTATTCTCCAATCCTGATTTTTAATGAAATAATTATTTTTAATGGTGTAGAAAAACAGAAAATGAAAAAAAAAAAAGAAATTCATCTTTATCCCTTTAGTCCAAGCCATTTAAAATGAGAGATAATGATAGAGGAAAAACTGTAGCTGTGACAATTCAACCACTGATGTAACTGCCACCACTGCAGATTCCTTACAAGCAAACAATAGATGGGAGTATCAATAAAGCATTACCTGACAAAAAATGATAGTGTTTGCTTTAAGTCTACAGTAGTCTTCAGATGTGACTGAAATGGAATTAGCTTCATCGTGAAGAAGTATAGCATTTATGTTAGCCAGTATGAAGTCTTTTTTTTTCCTTTAACTGATCTGAAATGATCCTGAAATATAGACTCTAACTATGGTGCTATCTTGCAATATTATGGCTGCATTTACTTTATGCATTGGTAGATAAAAAAAAAAAAAATCCTACTTGATCATGACCTCTGCTTGCCAGTTTGCATGAAAAGATATTTCAATCGACACCATCATGTAACAATCCACAATTCAGAATCACAGTATGTTTCCTTCTTTGCGCTTGTACCCCCTTTCATTATATGCATTCAACTCATTATATGATCCTGAGTGCTGCAGCTAATAGGCTACTCATATTCTAATATGTCTCAATAAAGAGGTGTATGCCTTGCTGATTATAGTTTATAGTCATCACAATCCATTATACTGGAACAGAGTTTACAAAATGCATTTCAGTACCATTTGATTGGTATTTAACCAAGTTATTTTTTTCATTATATCACTGTACCAATCCTTTTTCATTCAGTCCACTAGGTAAATATCATGTGTTTGTGCATGTAATCATTTGCATGCATGTGTGTGTCTGGATGTGAGCATGTGTTTGCTTATGTGTGTGTGTGTGTGTGTGTGTGTGTGTGTGTGTGTGTGTGTGTGTGTGTGTGTGTGTGTGTGTGTGTGTGTGTGTGTGTGTGTGTGTGTGTGTGTGTGTGTGTGTGTGTGTGTGTGTGCGCGTGCGCGTGCACGAGTGTGTGTGCGAGTGCACGCATCTGTGCATGTGTGAGCATGTGTGTCTGTCTGTGTGAAGCATTTCTTTTATTGCCATGCTTGTGTTGAGAGGAACACAACCCAGTCAGTGATATATAATTTACCTCAGTGTCATTCATATCAGTGCACTGTTCTTTAAATTAACAAGTGCTGAAACCTTATCAAATATGCAAGAAGACTGAAGCTCTGGTGTTCTACTGTGTAATTTTTAATTAGGGTGCCTTATAGTATTGCATGATAAAATTAGGATATTTTCAGTACTTTGATAAGTTTAGGCTATATCATTTCTATCAGAAAGCCTTACCAGTAATCCTTATAGTCACATGTGAATTAATACTTACAGCAGGGCAGCCATTGCCGATGAAGTTATTAATGAGTAGAAGAAAATAAGTACAGAAATGTAATCTACAACAAACTATTCCTCATTCTGATATCTGTAAAAAAAACAAAAAACAAACAAAAAAAAACAAGTAAGTGCAAACTGTAAAATGTTAACTCATTAAAAATGGGTTGAACTTTGAAAATACTACGAACTGTGTTCTTACTGTTGTCATTTAAGCTGTAGCAGTGGTTTGTTAACAGTGACTCTTTCATTCCATTTACCACATTCATGCAATGAAAACAGGTGATGCTTAACCACATTCAGATTTTCTACTCAAATATAAAATAAATAATTTTGTCTGTATCTAGCATGGTGCTTGAATTTAACACAAACAATAATAATGAAATGTGCATACAGGAGATTATTTAATGTATTCAGGTTTGAGCAATATCACATCACAGAAGTTGAGTGAATAAAGGCCAAAATATGAAAAATGATAACATTTACTTTATAAGATTGCAGTGTAAACTAAATGGAGAAGCATTTCTGATATGTCTACTGAATCTGAAGTTTTGCTTTAGCATTATTAACTTTTTATTGTAACAATTGTTAATGTCTGTTATGTAATTCGCAGATGATAATGATTCTAGTTGTCTACTGATGTACTATGTTCTTCATCTGTAACTATGTTTGTAATTGTTAACTGCTATGTTGATCAAATTGTTAATTGCTATGTAAATCCAATGTAACTACTGTCTGTATATTTTAACTGTGGAGCTTTTCTCTCCGGGCCTGAAAATGGACCTACGTCCAGTCAGACACTCCCGGTCAACAAATGTACATAAATAAATTATCCAGGTAAAATCTAAAAGGGAATAGACTATGCCTATTCTAACAAGAACAGAAAATATGGCTTAGAGGCTAGTCAGTGTTGTTTTGTATTGCATTACTGTTTCCACTGTGAAACTATGAAAATATATGTACTTGCTAGACTCATATGGCTGTAAATGAAAGGTGGTAATTTTAACGAGGTGTTAACAACCTTGAAAGATTCATTAGTTCCTTGCTTTATATTATAGGAAGCTTATATAAACAAAACTGCATAATATCAAAAGTTCTAAAGAAAAAACAACATTCTGTAGCCATGAGTAGCTACAACTGTACTATTTATTTTGCTTCACAGACAAAAAGCTGCCTGAATAAGCAGCATTGTGTCTATGAAGTGAAATAAATAGTATAGTTGTAGCTACTTGTGGCTGCAGAATGTTGTTTTTTCTTTAGAGTTTTTCAGCGTTTTGTGGTTCTGGACTTATACCCAATGTGTTCTTGTTGAATTACTTTATTGTCAAAAGTTTAAATGTTGGAACACCCTTTGCGTATGTCAGAAAGCGCTCTTATGAGTGAAGATCACACTGCTTTCATAAGAACAGATTCTACACTTAAACTGAAGAAAGAAAACAAATGGAATGGAGATCATGGTACAGTGAGGATCGTAAAATTTACCACTTTCCCCACTGTAGTGTGATCTCAAAGTTGTCATAATTAATTGGCAGAGGATGTGAGGGGCACAGGGGGCTTGGGCCCCTGGAAAATTGTTGTTAATGGTACATTTTTTGTCAGTTTAAGTGTAGAATCTGTTCTTATGAATGCAGCATGATCTGCATTCATAAGAGTGCTTTCTGACATGCGCAAAAGGTGCTTCGACATTTCAACTTTCGATATTATATAGTTTCGCTCATATAAGCTTCCGATGACTTTGTCTCAATGTTAAAAGGTTCAGCATTTTGGTAATTCAATTATATGAAGTAGTTCCATACCTACATACATATATGTGTATATGTATATATATATATATATATGTGTATATATATATATATATATATATATATATATATGTATTTATTTATATATATATATATATATATATATATATATATATATATATATATATATATATATATATATATATATATATATATATATATATATATACACACACACACACACACACACACACACACACACACACACACACACACACACACACACACACACACCACATCGAACAAGTATGACTTTTTGGAATCTGACTAATAACTTTCACACAAATACTTAATTAAGCCAGAGTTTATTCATAACATTCAAGATTTGTAAATGTACTAGTTTGTCTTCTTTTTGTTAGCAAGTCTTCTGTTTTTCTAATACAGTCACATTCTGTAAAGTCCTGAACTTTACATTTTTGAAGCAATGTGATAAAAACATAAAATCTGCCTCTTTCAAAAATCTGCTACTTAAAAAAGATGGTTGTAAACTGCAATGAAATGTATGTGAAATGAGGATAACTGAACTTTTATATGTATTTTCCATTTGGTATTTCATCTCCATTCATACACGGACTGTTCAGCTCTGAGTAATCCTGTTCACATCTATTGATGTCTTCTCCTTCTTCTTCTTTCAGCTTTTCCCGGTTAGGGGTCACCACAGTGGATCATCTGTCCGCTCATGATTGGCAGTGGCGTTTTACAGTGCCGAGTTGCCAGCCTGACACCCAACCTTCCACAGAAGGCACACACACATGCACACACTCACACCTAGGGCCAATTTAGAGTGTCCAATCCACCTACTGCATGTCTTTGGGATGTGGGAGGAAACCGGAGCACCCGGAGGAAACCCATGCGACCACAGGGAGGATATGCAGACTCCGCACAGAAGGCACCCCAGCCGAGAATCTGTTAATGCCAAACTAGCTGAATGGTTTGAGGTGCGCCTAATGCACATCACATGATACTGTGATTCTAATCTGAATGCAGGAATTTAGAGCTGACAGCAATACAGACATGTTTCCATGTTTGAGTTTTTCAAACCATTGTTAATATGAGCTGCTTGAAATTATATGATTTACACAGTGATAGAAGTGTGTCATATCAGAAATACATAAGGGTTACAAAATGGCAGCTCTAAGCAATGCATTTCAGCAATATCATTTGACTAGAAGTTTAATTTCATGGTGTATAAGCTATAGCACATTAAGCATATAGACACATTGCTGTCAAGCGGGTCACATTCCTGTTTGAAATTATGTGCTTTATTGTTAGAAATGAGTCTATTTTAGAAAGGTGGTTAGGTGATCAGAATTAGCCACAGAGTGTGACAGCTGAGTTGACCAGACATCTGTCCAGCTTTTATCCTTGTGGCTGTTATTATGGAATTCACTAAAAAGTCTGAGCAAATTTGGCATGTTTTAAATTGTGAGCTGTAACTTTACGAAATCAAAAAGGTCCACTATACACTGTATAGCTACAGAGACAAAGTAAATGGAAAATAAAAGTACAAGCCTAGGGAACTACAAAAACAGTGCAACAGTATGCTTTACATTGTTATAACCCACATTAAACCTCAGTACCCACAAGCAACGTGGCAGCTTTGCAGAGGGGTCGGTCATTTTGTCCCCAGTGCTGCACGTTTGCAGAACAACCGCTTTGGACCATTAATGAAAACTGTAAGATATAGACCTGTAATTTTAATAATTTATCCTTATTTTGAAATGTATGAACTATACGTCATTGGATTGCCGCAGACCTTAGATAGCTTTAATATACACATGTAGCATTGTGTTGTTAAGATCTCTGCTATAGGTAGCTGCTCTACACAGGGCCTCTGACTTTGCTTTAGAGTGATAAAGTGTTTGGCCTAATACATAAGCCTAAAAGAAATCTCATAGTATTTTAAGCAAATCTATCCTATAGAAAGGATGGATTTTATGCTCCTTGCCTTGGCATTTTATAAATCATCTTAGCTTAATACTTTGCAAGGGCTAGGCAATCTGAAGAGAGATTTCTAGTATTAGCCCCTGGAGACACTCATGTTATATTAAAAAATGTCATGTTGTCATGCAAAAAGATCTTTATTGGTCTGTTTCAAACATATATATGGGTTATTATTTTATTGTACATTTTCTTGCGTTTTAAATGGTTCTATAACTGCATACTGACTGCCTCCCTCAAGACCACTATGAACACCAAAGCACAAGAAATGAGTGATGCAATTACAATAGTCATGGTAAAGGCCCAAAGAGTTGTTTTAGTACAATGGATTTGTGGATTAGAGAAAAATTTTGAGTTACTGCAACTACAATACAGATCAAACAAAAGCCAAATCATAGCCTTCTTTTGATCTTCTAGACAGGTATTATTTTATTTATTCTGTATTAATGATAAGGACATTCATCTAGCTGTATATAAATGAAGAACATATATATATATATATATATATATATATATCTGTGTGTCTTTCTCTCTATATATATATATATATATATATATATGTGTGTGTGCGTGTGTGTGTGTGTGTATGTATAGAAAGAGTGAGAAAGGCATGCACACACATACATGTATGTGTGTGTGTGCCTGTATATATATATATATATATATATATATATATATATATATATATATATATATATGTATATATATATGCGTGTGTGTGTATGTAAAGAAAGAGTGAGAGAGATGCACACACACATATGTGTGTGTGTGTGTGTGTATGTATGTGTGTGCATGTGTGTGCGTGTGTGTATTGATAGGTGTGTGTGTGTGTGTGTGTGTGTGTGTGTGTGTGTGTGTGTGTGTGTGTGTGTGTGTATGTATGTGTGTGCGTGTGTGTGTGTGTGTGTGTGTGTGTGTGTGTGTGTGTGTGTGTGTGTGTGTGTGTGTGTGTGCATGTATGTGTGTGTGTGTGTGTGTGTGTGTGTGTGTGTGTGTGTGTGTGTGTGTCCATGTCTTGGTGAGTGTGTGAGCCAATAGCAAATCATAGCATTACATTGGTCATATGGTGTATAAGTAACATAAGAGTAGTAACAGATTACAGTACAAATGAAATAAAGTAATACATCATTTTGGTACTAGAAGAGAGGAATATATGTTAACTGCACTACAAATTAAATTATATAGAAAACAGAATCTCCAATGGCATAATATAAAATAAAATTATTTGAATTTGAATATAACATCACAGCCAGTACAAAATCATCCATGATAACTGTTGTAAAAATTGGCTAAATGTCCTCAGTTTTCAGTACATAATAGCAAACTTTACAAATGTGCCAAAAAAGGATTCTAAACAAATCAGCAGTAAACCTAACAGATACTATGATTAGCACTGCCTAGGTAACTGATAGAGCATAACACAAAGTTAAGACACTAGGGTCGTTGAGTAAATAATGAATAAATTCATAAAAGTGTTACAAAGAAGAGAAGTGGGATTAACTGTCATAACTCATAAGATGTATTTGTCAAGTAGCTGGTTAGTTTTATTTTATTCTGTTATACTCTACATAAACAGAATTTTTAGTTTTACTTATAACATTTTATCTCATAGATTATACCAAACCAAGAGTAAAAAAAAGTATAATCCACAGTTATAACTTAGTTTTGGAGTACTGAGAAAATCACAGATCTGACTTTGAGGGTCATGTGAAGTGGGTAACTGTTAGGATTTGATCATCTAAGATTCTGATCTGTGCAGGGGACAAATAAGGTAGAGTCTCTTAATTCCTCATTCAGAATGATGTGCTAATCTGCCAAACACACAAATAATGACATCACTCAGCAGGCCATGAGAGTGAAGCATTCCCTTATGCTTCCCAGCTTGAGACTCCTTCTTTACATATGTCTTAAGAAAGTCTCTCACATTGCATCCCTTTGCTGTTTAACCTTTCGAACCCTTCCAGGTGTCCATCAGATCATTAGCCTGGACGAGCACCATCTCTGCCTGGATGACCTGGGGAAGAACATGACTTGAATGAGCTCAGCTGAAGGAAAAGTCTAGAGAAACTGGGATCCATCTCAACTTCCGTAAGATGATAGTGCTGCAGAGTGAACATTACAGAATTCACCAGCAAGTCCCAGACATTATCCCACATCAGACTGAAAATAAAGAAAGAAGTTAAAAGATCATGGGGCCATGCATTGGCCAAAGCCTCTTTTTGCTGCACACTTCACTGCTGGAACAACCACCCTCTTCATCTGCTGTGATTCTGCTTCAGCAAGAAAGAAGCAGTTTTCTTTCTTCATTATCTGATGACTCTGAAGGAGTCAGGGAAAAGCACATAATGGGGAGTCTTTTAGTTGCTGCACTGTGTCACATGTGCTTTATCACCTAGAGCAACACAGTGATTGGTCTGTCTGTCTTCCATTAAAGTTTGTTGGTTGAAGACAGGGACAATCCACATACTTCCATCAGGCAATTAAAATCAAATGTGGCTTGCTGGAATGAGCTGAGGACACCCCATAGCCCCTTCTGTTATACCCTCAGCTGACCAGATTTTTGCAGAATGTCCAGATTTTTGCCTCATAGTTTTGGTCTGTTCCTTATAAAATGTGTGTTTTTCTGGTTTTTGCAGCAAATCAGTGAGGACTGACCACTAAATAATGACAGGCATTTGAGTTTCATAAGTCATATCCTTCAGAAAATGTATGGTAACACAAGACCTTTTATTCTAGCAACTTTATAAATTTATAAGAACCTATTTTTGGGGCTTTATCCCCCCATTATTTTTGGCTTTGTCAGATTTTGCGTGCTAAGAGGTTGAAAGCTATGCCTTCCATGACATGTAGGCACATTGCTATACCTCTGATTTAAAGCATTCATACGCTATTCAGTTTCTGGTGGGATTGCAATGACAACTGTGACCCTCCATCACCTACAGTGTTCACTTCCCCCAGCCAAATCAAAGACATACACAGAGAAAAACCTGAATATGACCCAGATGTTATAAGTTTAATTAGCAGCCCGTGTAGTAAGGGAGCTGAAAGGGGGACAGAGATGCGTGATGAAACAGCCCCTGATTGTCGCTCTCAGTGAGTATGGTTGCAAGAACATGCCTGGATGGTTAGGGACATATGCTTATAATTCTGTCTACACTACTTGCTACAATCCACCATGGATACCAGAGATCACACAGAGATGCTTGCTTCCAAAGAAAGCAGGATGTGCTTAAGAGTGACATCACGTATAGACAAGAGTGACATGGTGTTACACTGGAAAAGTGCATACTCATCTGTTCTGTATTTAAGGTCATGTGTGCACTTATCCAGTGGCCAGTGTGAGGCCATATCACACACTGGCTAAGTGCACACCCATCTGTTCTGTATCTAAGGTCATGTGTGTAGACTACCATGGAATCAAAGAAAACTCCCTGATGATTGCCCAAATGATGACTGGCCTAGATGGCTATCTTTCACAGTGAACAAAAGCCAATGGGCCTGCAGACTAATGTATGCCACTCAGTGTCTATCAGTGATTTACTCTTTGCCACAACAGATTACGTGGGCAGACATGGCAGAGTTAGTAGTGACTGCCCCACTGGAGACAACAGATTGTTCAGCAACACTATTTTTGGGGGGTTATGGTCATTTAGGAGGTAGTGGCTTCCTTTCATACTTCTGTAACCTTCAGAGGGTAATTCTGTTGTCTTCACTTCATGGAAATAAAAGGAATCAAGCCCTACACATACATACGCCTCATATTATTCTTTCTTTGCAGAGATTCTCAAGCATATGAGATCTTTATTGAAAGGCTTGTCACCTTACCACTAGCCAATGAGCTCTAAAGGCTACCTCAGTATAAATCAAAGTCCATCATTTCACATCGTTTGACCAAAACTGTGGGGTCAGAAGTCTAGTCTCTTAGTCTCTGGTTATTTAAGTACTGTTTTCATGAATCTCTAGGTTTGTTACATACTTTAGATGTGAAAAGGATGTGGTCATTTTGTTTCTTCTAGAAGGGCATTCTAAGCTCTTTTACTGCTCTAAACCTCCTTTCATCTAGAATCTTGAAACAAGCTTAGTGATGCACTCTTTTTTTCTCTCTGATCATTCTCCTAGATAATTTGAATATTGACAGACTATGTTTTCTATATA
The DNA here is from genome assembly GCF_019279795.1 of Protopterus annectens. Classification (NCBI taxonomy): domain Eukaryota; kingdom Metazoa; phylum Chordata; order Ceratodontiformes; family Protopteridae; genus Protopterus; species Protopterus annectens. Next base: position 859,426,197 of record NC_056726.1, on the reverse strand, counting down.
TAATGATCATCTTTTCCAAATCTGGCAACCTCATAATTTCATCTGACATAGTTTAAGTCTGTACCAACCTCAAATGCCCCTTTTCACTGCTCCATCCTGTCAGTGATGATCACTGTGCAGAGGTGTCTAACCTTCATAACATTACTTCTGGAGTATTCTTTTTATCTCTCATCATGTATATTATGAAGGGTAGAGACTGATTGCTAGTTGCTCGTGGACCCCTGCCAAAACTACAGTAAACACATCGACATTGCATTACAACCATTTTTACTGCTAGAATAAACTTGCAATATATATATATATATATATATATATATATATATATATATAGTCAAAGTCAAAGTAAACTTTATTGTCGTTCAGAAATCACAAAAGTGCAAAAACTGAACGAAATTCCATATCTCCAGACTGAATGTGCAGACAACATATAGACTATTTTCACAGACATTTACACGTAACACCTAGCCATTACATCACAGACATGCAGGTAGACAGACTAATATTGCACATAATTAGAAACACATTTATATACTTTCAATAATCATATATTCGTTGACTTATACCAATCAAAGAACCTACAAATGGCTGGTGCTAGCATTCACTCTGACTTCACTTCATCAAGAAAAGATAAAGGGAGGCACTGCATTCCAAGAGGAGCTCTTTGTCCCAACAACCTAAATGTGATTACCTAAACTTAAAAGATGGGTGGTGTCTTCCATTCCCTGCACCAAAAGACTAACAACTCTAACAATCCTCTCTTACATACAGACTCCTTCTATCCCCTCTTTCTGTCCTAAAGTTTGCTTATATCTAGTCTAGTAGTCAGACTATCTGTCTCCCATTTCCAGCTTCACTGTTCTTCCTACCTACCTGTCTATCACTGCCTACCCAACTTGATCTCCCTTTCCTATGTCTCTCACCTCTCTTCACATCATTGTTCTCCACTGAGACAGGCTCCAAAAAAGGGCAAAAATGTTATGCAGATAATCTTTGTCCATGCATCCTGTCCAAAACAATTCAAAACATCTTTATTGCCAGAACAAAACTGCAACATATAAGCCACTAGTAACTCTATATATATATATATATATATATATATATATATATATATATATATATATATATATATGTGTGTGTGTGTGTGTGTGTGTGTGTGTGTGTGTGTGTGTGTAGATATATGTGTGTGTAATATATATATATATATATATATATATATATATATATATATATATATATATATCTTGACTGATACCAAGTAAAATGACCTTCAAGTGGCAGGTACATTATCATACTGCTAACCTGCATGGTTACAAAGATTATCATGAAATACATACCATTAACCATCAATAAAATTACTCTACTAACAAAAGCATCTGCTACTACTTGCTGAGATTTCACTTGAACCTGGAAATAAAAAGTGTGTGTGTGTGTGTGTGTGGGGGGGGGGGGGGGTCCAACCAGAAGGCCTTTGCCCCAGTGCCAACCAGCATGCCTGTATTTCAGACTGTTCCCTCCTTTATTATTTCCTAGCACATAAGGCACCAACATAAATTACTCTACTCAAAGATCTCTTATCACCCAAGGCCTAATCCTTAACAAAAAAAGGTACATGCATCCACTAAACAGGCCCTGACCAATACCCATCACATCTGAACCAAACAGTATCACTATCGCAAAAATCATTTGTTCTGAAATCAACAAACCTACTGATGAAGCCATCCTATCCACCACATGATTAATAAATCTCCCTCTGTCTCTGTAGGTTCCTTCCACCTCCAAAAAACAATGTTGAGTGTTTCCATCTTAATTTCATCAATGGATGGAGCCACAGGTAGAAGCATAGACTCTACATGGTACCTTATAGAGAGAGGAGCTGTATAGACCAATCACTATGGGCATGTACTGTGGTGCACAGTATAGTCAAGATAGGAGAACATGGATCACAGACTGTATGTGGTGGCAGGGCTAGCCACTCAGTGGTGTAAAATATGGTTCTAGGTGGTTCAGTCATGTTGACTAATGTCACCAAAATGGGCATGAGTAGTTACTGGTGATAAGTGGGTCAAGAACCTGGCTTACTCCAACCTACACCAGGGACCCATGCTGATGGTGGGCCAGTGTGTGCCTGTCATAATGCCCAGCAGCCCTGGGTCAATAAGCTACTGATCAGCCGGTGATCAGTTGCCCAGTCTGGGTTACCTGGGATAGTTCTGTTGAGTGAAAGCCGGACATAAAACCAATCAACCTGCCAAACATGAACTAAGAATTGCTACAGTTAATTTAGATTCACTGACAGGATGAAGCTTGGAAGTGGATAACATGATGGTACTGAGGAGGAGGCTAGACATGCTATGTATCCAAAAGAGAAGATGGAATAGCAGTGCAGCAAAGCCACTTGTTTGGGATCCAGAGTCTACTACTAAGGAAGGGAACAGGCTAGAAATGGTGTAGGAACTGTGGTGAGAGAGAGACTTCAGAAGGCAGTGAAGGGTATCAGAATTAATGACAGACTCATGGTAGTCAGACTCCAGTGTAATGATAGGGCAGTATTCTTAATCTCAGCCTATTCCCCACAGCATTGTTGTGATAGTGAGGAAAAGAGTGCATTCAGACAGCAGTTGCAGGACCTACTAGATAAAGCAGGACAACATGAATTGGTGTTGATAATGGGTGACATGAATGCACATAGCAGGACAGACAGAAAAGGATATGAGGACTGCCTGGATCCACATGGGTGGGGCAACAGGAATAAAGAAGAGGCCATTCTAGGCTTCTGTCTGCCAAATGGCTTAATAGTAGCTGACACATGGTTCTGAAGAACAGACAGTCAGAAGATCACATACAACAGTATCCAACATGCAACTCAGACACTTCCATCTAGTAAGACAAGGGTACTGGGATGGAATCAGTGATTTCAGTCATTTGAAGTGAAACAGTAAAACAGTCAGCCCATAGCATAAACCACTGGTTGCCACAATCAGTTACTATACAGTGGTCAAAGAAGGCCCTTAGATCAACAGAGACCAGGCTGAAGACCTGGAAGTTAACTGGAGAGAAAGCCCAGCAGTTCAATGAGTTACTCAGGGCTATAGCAGCCCAAGAAGAGGAAAAAATAGGTGGAGTTGACGAAGAATGGCAGCACCTCAAAACAGCATGTGTTATGACTACAGAACAGATATGTGGCCGAGCCAGGTATGGAGATAAGGTACATTGGGAAAGCTGGTGGTGGACTGCAGAAGTCCAGAATGTCATGAAAAGAAAGGAGTGTAGGAAAAAGTGGGAGATAGAAAAGATGGGCCAGGCTAAGAAAGAATACTGGTTGACTAACAAAAAAGTTAAGAAAGGGTATGCCATAGCAAAGAATAAGGCATCTGAGGCACCCTACCAGCTTCTGGAAAGCAACTCAGTAGGTAGAAGAAAGAAACTGTATCAGGTTGCAAGTGAAAGTCAGAAAGATAAAGAAGATAGTCAGACACCCTTCATAAAGGATGCCAGCAACAATCTGCTCACCATCCCACAGAACAAAGGTAGATGGAAGGAGTACTTCCAGCATCTTGTAAAAAAAAAAAAAACACAGAAGCTGTACTGCCCCAAACACAGCCTACAATGAGAGAAGAAGAGGAGCCCACCCTAGTAGAAGTGAGAACAGCACTAAGGAAGATGAAGTCAGGGAAAGCAGTAGGCTAAGATGAGGCCACAGCAAATATAATAAAGATGCTCTATGAGATAGGGGAGAAATGGCTCCTGAGCGTACTAATAGCAGTGTGGAGAGAAAAAAAGTATCCCAGATGACTGAAGAATAAGCATACATCTACCAGTATATAAGAGCAAAGGAGACATCCACAACTGTGGGCAGTACAGAGGTATCAAACTACTGTCACATGCATGAAAGTTCTGGACAGGTTGATTGATAAACTGATATGCAGAGTTGTAGAAAGTAAAATGGGAGATGAACAGTCCAGATTCAGATCAGGATGAGGCACAACTGACCTGATATTTGCAATGAGGCAGATATGAGAAGAAGCAAGAGATGAGGAAAGAGTCCAAATGGTTATTTTTAGAAAAAACATATGGCAAGATCCCAAGAAAGCTGATTTGGTTAGTACTTTGGTGGTTCAAAGTCCCAGAAACACTGGTAGAATTAGTGCAGGCTATGTAGAAGGACCCAATGACTCAAGTACTAACAGTGTTCAGTCTCACAGAGGGGTTCCCAGAGGGAGCAGGTGTACATCAGGGTTCAGTTTTGAGCCCACAGCTGTTTATACCCAGTGATGGACTACATTAGCAAACAGGTCGGAAGAGACAGATCAACAAAGTTGCTGTATGCAGACGATATGGCATTACAGACTCTGCGCAAGAACTTCAGCAAAGGATAGGGGAATGGAATGCAAAACTGAAGGCACATGGGATGAAACTAAATAAAGATAAGACAGTGGTAATGGCAGCAAATTGGGGAAATCACAAGTAGCTTATAATTGAGATAGAAGGGAATACAGTAGAACAGGTTAATAACGTCAGGTGTCTAGGAGGGAGATGAAGAGGTCAAAGCTAGAATCCGAGGGGATGCAGCCAACTGGCATAGAGCGTCAGGTGTGGTCTATGACAGAAGAATGACAAAGAAGCTGAAAAGTAAGGTGTACAAGACTGTGGTGCAGCCAGTGCTACTGCATGGTACATAAACCTGGGCAGTAAAAGCAGAGCAGATAAGGAAGCTACAGGTCATGGAAATGAAGTGTCTGAGATGCATGGTAGGTTGGACACTGTGGGACAGATTAAGAAATGAGAACATAAGAGCCAAAGTAGCTTCAACTGCAGAAAAGATAAAAAAGAACAGGCTCAGGCACATATGTAGAAAAACAGAAGACAATTTGGTGAAGAATATTTGGGACAGACAGGAAGAAGGTAAGAGGAAATGAGGGCATCAAGCAAAGAGGTAGATGAACTGCATGAAAGATCTGCGACTGTCAAGCATGAGTGTGGAAGAAGGCAGAAGTGTAGCACTGACCTGAGAGAGATGGCGACAGTTAACACGACAGCCTGATCCCATGTAAATAATGGGAAAGAGGGAGTCGATGATGATGATGAAATATTACAAGCCATTGAACACTTCTGTTAAATGAATGACATCATTCACTACCCAAGAATGTAACCTGTAGTTAGGAATCATACCTAAGTCATTCCCCTCAAGAGGTATTACAGTAGTATCTCAAAACCTTTAACAAGACATCATCCGTGGCTTACAGCAGGAGTTGCCAGGGAAATTCCTTTTCCCTACTGCCCAGATCCAAGACCAAGATGTCTCCTCCAGTCAATTAGTGTGTTCCTTAGCCACACAAAAGATATAGGAATGACCTTTAATGACACTTTTCCCTCACCCTGCAAAATAATGCAGCAAACAAATCTTAATAAGCAACTACTCATACCCTACAATGAAACCATCTTATACAAAACTTGTAAATATCCAAAAAACACCTACTTCGCTTTGAAAAACTTCAACAGATTTGCATTCAAACTCAAAGCTTTATAAATATAAAATGTATTCAGCAAATTATCTATCTGTAATTCAGTGACTCCACAATGCCCATTTCAAAATTACATCACATTTCCTTGTAGACACCAGTGAACCATTAACGTACTGACAAAACATTGCATGCTTGTCAAACCTAACCATCCTCTGCCAAGTCAACCCACACTGTAAAGGGCACAGCCTTCCCGCATCACTTGACAATATTAGTTAAAATCCTTTACCTAAATGATCTGTTTTAGAAAATTTAATCCAAATGAAAACAGCCTCCTTAGTTATGCACACAAAAGACCATGTTAGTTTTCCAAGCAACTCAAAAAGCCAAAAATCGCCACCATAATGAAAAGCTGACAATGACAAGCCCAACATGTATAATTTAACCAGAGGGGAAACATCATGCAATCTTTTTACCAATACTCTTGATTAACCATTTACCTATGGACAAACATATTTAAAGGTAAACCTTTCAATCTTTCCCAATCTCACATCATCCTTAAAATTAACCCATGCTTTATTCAATCCATACTATAAAAAGAGTTTGCCACTGCAGCTAAAACTGCTAAATGAAATCAATTCATCCTCGCTGTATCACCAAAGTGCCACCAGTGTACTACTTACAGTGCTATCAAAGCTTCAGACCAAACCTTTTATTTCACTGGCAATTGCTCCACAAAGAAAAAGCTGACAATGCTGAACTATAAGCACGCTTACTACAAACTTCCCTAGTCTGTTGTACCTAACATCAAGCTAAAGACCACCTCATCTCCATTACTCTTCTGGAACTCTCAGTGGCTGTACTTCTGCATCTAGCATGGCAGCCTAAATCCTAAAACTGAAATTGAGACAATCTGTCAGCCAAGACATTCATCCTGCCAGGAATATGTTTATCAGATTATGATCTGTGCTATAAAGATGTTTGCAGACTCCTTAGAAAACAGCTTCACCACTGCTTAATTGTCCATATGAAAATCTGCTTACCTATTCAATTTTTTTTTTTTTTTGCCAAACCAGTGCCGCTGCCCAAATTAACTCTAAAAATGTGACTTTTTCCACAGTTTTCCAGATCAATGGTCAGATCAAGGCATGCACAATTATTTCCCACTAGAAAACACTCTAGTAACTACTCCTTCCACTACTTCTGTGCACAACTTCAAGCCATCAGAAATGCACTCAGTCTCCCTGCCTCACTTCACTGAAGTGATCCAACATATCATGCCGTATCCCTATATCTTCCATGATTACCTTAATAATTCTCTCTCTGTGATGCTATTTCTTACCCACTTTCAAAAGAGTTGCAACTGATTTGCAAATTGCACTTCCTGTATATTGTCCTGCATGCAAATATATCAAGCCTACTATATCCATTCCCTCCTTTACTCAGACATTTAAAACACCTAGCTACTCCCTACTTTTGTCTTTTAACTTATATAACCTGTCTTGTCGCAGATAGAAATACTCATCCTAAGCATCCAGAAATAACATTAAGAAAATCTATGTCTTAGTTAGGCCTTTGTGCTTGAGCCAGACCAAAGCACTCCTAGTTCCTTGTACAAGCTCAGAAATCTATGTCCAGCTACTTGGGCCAAATCTATTACTTCCCCAGTGAAAAGGAAGTCATCTTAGTAATGAAATTCTCTCTGCTCCAGTGCTCACAACTCTCATGTCCACTATAGATCTACAAACTTCTCAAAAGCAGCACACACTTCGACCAAACTCATGGAAATAGCTTTATCAAAATAAAACTTCCCTACAAGAAACATACCCAACACAGGCCATTCCAGTTAATACACAGGCAGCAACTGAAAAGCTGCTTGTATATCTAACTTCACTAATCAAGGACTGGTAAGATTCAATTACCTCCACTGCATCATCTAATAACATACACTGACCCTTCACTACATTCCTGTCAATATGGTTAATGAAAGAGCACACTTTTGTTAAGGAAAGATGGTGAATTAAATGACAACCATGGACTTCTTATCGATGAAAGATACATTACACTGTCCAAAAAAATTAAAGGAAATACTTACCCAGCCTTAAATAAAATTAAGCTCCTTACCTTCCATGATATTTCAACTACCCTGTACCTGTTCTGGCACTAGCAATTAGTCACTTGGGCACTGGCAACTGAAGACACTTCTTGACTGATTGCACAAAGAGACCAACAACTGCATCAGTCCCTCTTAAGATCTGACTCCCTCCACCCCCTTTCTAATGTAATATGGCAGCAATGTGAATAGTGGCTGTGACAATATGTTGTTAACAGTGGAAAGCAAGTAACAGTGCATATTAAGTTATTGGTGTAGCTGTGGTCTCACACACACACACACACACACACACACACACACATACATACACACACACACACACACACACACACACACACACACACACACACACACACACCATGGATATGTTTGTAGATATACATATACACACACAGACCAGACACACAGACACACAAATTACATATATATATATATATATATATATATATATATATATATATATATATATGTGTGTGTGTGTGTGTGTGTGTGTGTGTGTGTGTGTGTGTGTATACATATATTATATATATATATATATATATATATATATATATATATATATATACACACAGATATATTTATGCACAAATATGTGTATAAACAGATAGATCTATTTAATCATACAAATGCATGTATACGTTATGTGTACAGAAATACATTCCATTTAATTTTTTGTAATATGGCTTGGTGAGAGGACTCAAACTACAGTTTCGGAAGCATACATTAAATTGCTATTACTAAATCTTCAGTGAAGTATATACAAGTAAGCCTTACTTTACTGAAATCTTTAATCTGTCTCACTTGGCTAGGACCTATTTACTCCTTAAATGAAGTAAGCAGTTCCACGTTTGTACCAGGCATTTAGAAAGTGTTATCTGTCAGGAACTGTACATTTGGAAATTAACATTGATTTCTCCTTTAAGACTTAAAAAACCCTGACCTTAACGGACTAGGTGATTGGCAAGCATTTCCCAATCCCTGACTCGATTAACATTTAAATGCCATTTTGCATGAAAGAGAAGGATGCCTTTGGAACAAACACATTTCTGCTGTCTTCCTCTATGAAGGCCGAATATGAGATCTTAAATGAATCTGACATCTAAGTGAGAAGCGATCTTCAATTTTTGTTAAACCATAAGCTGCTGGGGTCTGAACAGTGCACCTCTAAACTACTGAAGTCTTCAAAAATAAATTTACTGCTATTACATTTTACTTGAATGCAATAATATACAGCATTGAATTTTGGCATTTGCCTTGCAGCTTTTTAATCATTTAACCTTTCATTTAATTTTGCACAAATCTTGTCAGAATTTAAATTCATAGATTTTTTTTTAGGTTGAGGAATATATTCAGCCCATTTCTCATGTTCTTATTTTGTTATTTTAAAATACTACAAGCATATGAGGAATGCCAAATATATAAATAAATGAATGCCTTATATCTAGATTCACAGATCAGATAGCCCTTATTAAATGAGTGCTTATTTTATGACAAAGTATGTTGTGTTTAGCACCCCTGCTGCAACACAAGTAAATACTGCAGCTTACTCTGCATTTTCTGTATGAAACATGCAAGGAGAAAGACATTCAGTATTGATAAAGTAATCTGTAATAATGCAATGCAAAGAGTTATATCACGCTTAGACTTGAATAGTGTAATATATGTGGAAGGTGAGCATTGCTGTACAAGTTTCAACAGTCCTCTTGAGTTCAGTCATGGGGCTCCTGTAAGTCAATGAAACTAAGAGAGACATGAGTTAATTTGTTCTCATTTTACAGTAGAATCTTAAAATATGGGACCAGTTTAACACATACCACCTCCGTATTGGCACACACTTAAAGAATCATACAGATCAGTCTACATATCTAGCTCTTTCATATCCAGCTTTGTTCTTACTCTCTGTCTCTTACTGTTCTCCCAATCCTGCCCACCAAGCTTCGCACCCACTAATTATTATTTTTTATTTATTTATCCTTTTGTTGACAAGTTTAGTCTCACTAAGCTAGTAGCCTTTTTTCAGGGCAGATCAGAGATAGTATTTATCCTACTAGGGGAACTGTAGTCAAAGCATCGTGGAACTTCCTGTACTCTTTCAAAACGTGCCATGGGATCTTTTACATACACTTGAATTAGCACCAACTTAAACAGATAGGACCTCAGTTTAGCATCTCATTTGAGGGGTGACACACTCAGGAGTGCAGCAACTCCCTTACGCTGCACTGCAGTGTCAGTAATTTATCTTCCGGGTATGAGAATAGAACCCAGAGCCTAGTGCATTAAAGGTAAGTGCTCTCTGTTGAAAACTGACATTCATTCATTCCACACATATTGGCAGTAGCCATATTTGCATATGGGGTGGGATTTGATCTAAAGTGACATGTTATTCATAGGCATTTGGTATTCTCTGGTATGACCTACCCACCATTACCTGCAATGAAATAACGTCAAATCCAGTCTTTCTCTACAGATGATTCTATGATCCTTTTTCTTGAAAAGTAATGATATCAGAGGAGAAGAAGAAGCAAAGAGAAGTGTAACATCAGTATTTCCTAGTGAACTAAATTCTGGGTGTTATCCAGTATGGTTTACAATTAAAACAGTGGGTACAGAAATAGCAATTCAGCCAAATAAATTTAATCCAACAATGTCAATACCTACTAAACATTCATATCAATAAGGCAGCACACATCACGTATTAAATGTTCAGTACCTGTCTTTCTGATGTACCCCTCTTCTTTGGTCATTACAAGAATAACACATAAAGGCCTGTGTAGGGTTATGCATTTGCAGAGTTACTAGCCAAGGTTAGAAGTACCTCAATGGTAGGGACATATTTTGTTTTAATGTAGGTTGAGAAAACAAGTGATCAAGTGGATCAGGAAAGTTAAGTGTTTCAAATGTAGTGTCTGTTGTGTTTGTCTAGCAACAGACAATTTTGTATGTCCTTTACAATGAACTTGTGAAGATATTTGTAATCAGTAGCATGGCAAGGATGAGGTAAAGGGGGGCAGATGCCCCATGCAAAATGCTTGTTCAAGTTCTGTTTTTTTTTTCTTTAGTTGATGAGTTGTGCTTGGGGGTTGGTTGCATGGATCTGTGTAGGAAGCATTTGATACGAAAGTACCAGTCAGCTGTCTACAGTAAAAGCTGAAGTCCATTTTATTTATTCATTTATTTATTTTTTGTTTGCTTGTTTGTTTTTTTATTGTTTGTTTTTCACCTAAAGGGCTGGGGAGGGGTATAAATGTACAATCAGCTTTCTACAGTAAAAGCCAAGGACCTTTTCTTTTTCTCTTTTGCAGATGGGGTGGGGTGCTGTTGGAGGGGCCGTCACAGGGCACTAGCTGAACCTAATTCTGTGTAATACCTGTAGGAGGGTCTGTATTGCCACTTGTAATACCTTCTAAGGCATTCTATGTGAAAAAGGTGAACAGAAAGGTTAAAACAAGGGTGATAGAATATTTAAAAAATATCAAACAGAAATATGTGCCAGTATTGAAAAGATATTAAACATAAGGCATGATTTAGTGCTGTGAATCTATATTTATCTAAATCCATTAATTGTCCTAAGTTGATTATTTGAGTATTAGAGACAGATAAACATAACTGCAGACTGGGAGACTATGGTGTGACAGTGAAATATAGAAAATACAGTTAGAACACCATCTTGAAAGCAAACATCTGTTTCGATTTAAACGAGAATATAATCATTATGCCTTTTTAAGCCTAAAACTATTACATTAATCATAGCTAATACCAATTTCATTTCTGAGTTTAAGTTCTGAAGTGCTGACGACAAAATACCTCAGCTTTTTTTTTTCTGTTATGCTTTCGACTCTCTGTACCGGCTTTTATTATTTTTAATTGACTACAATGGTGCTTCATTAACTTTAACTTCATTTCAAATGTGTCATGACCGTGTACGATAGTACCTGACTATATATTTTAGAACCTACAGCAGATTCTGAGTTTACCTCCTCTGTACATGAGACTATACACAATTATCAAATATTATCTGTATTGTACTGCAAACAGGTAGTCATGTTTGTCACAGCATTCAGTCAGAGCTATACTATTTGTATTGATCAGATTCTAGCAGCCTTCCACTTGATATGGTGCCATCTGCAACTATTTTTTTTCTCCTATAAAACTGACCAGCTTTTACAATATTTTATACACTGTGTTGGCTACAAACCGCACTTGTTACTTTCTGCTTGAAAACCTTCTTTATTTGGACAGTCATGTAACTGCCTACAAAAGTACATCTTTTGCTCAAAACCTTGACTGAATATGTATTACATATTTTCTACACAAAATGGCATAATCTGCCCAATCAATATTCTCCCTGACTACAACGGAGATCTAGTTCTAATGCGTAAGGCTTCCATGTCATTGACGAGCTTCAGACTGCAATCCTGGCTTCAGCACTGTCTATCTCTTCCAGCAACCACATTTGAAACTGATGTAGATTTTTTTTCGTTGTAAAATTAGTGCATTTGGAACCCAGTCTCTGTACATCTGCACCTAATGGATTCATTCATTTATGGTCTCAGTTTGAACCCTCACAGTGTGTCGTTACCTCTTCAGTGAAGACTTCTTTAGTGTGATGGTTAACCTAAGTTAAAGATACACCATTGTATTCTACTTTTAGAAGTGTTTTATTTTCTAACTTGCCAACCTGTTACAATTATATTTGCTCAAAGCCATACACTAAGCAAGCAAGTGAACAGATCTAAATCAGTGCTTCACAGTCAATGGCAGCATTTTAATATTATTATATGGTCCTAAATATTCCCTGCTTCTAAAAAATCTTCCCTGATATTGCTTCTCAGCGCACAAGCGTTTTTTATCATGCTAAAATATGCTTTGCTGTCTTTCTTGTTTAGTGTACTGAATTGCAACAGTGCCTACTTGCATTTACTATGGCTTTCAACCGCTTCTTTGAGAAGCTGATTATAGTCATGAGATAGTTGCCTTTTCCAAGTATTATTAGTATTATGCTGTGGTACTACATAGCATAATTAAAAATAGTGCTGCAGTATCTGGCTTTCACCAGCAAACATTGTGTTTTAACATAAATAATTAGTTTAATCCTTTGGCATTGCAGTCTGCATGCTAAACTACTTCATACCACAGTCGTGCCAGCATATAAACTTTGCTGTTCTGTATTCCTTTTTCTTGCTACTCTGAACCAGGTAATATCCTATGACTGACGACGGTGTGGGATATCCACACCTATCTTGCTTCCACTTACTCCTAGTTATGTCTCTGCTTATATTAGAGAGGTAACTGAAGTTATTTTCTGTATACCATCCTTCAACATTCTTAGAGCCCCTTCTATATAGTACTATGTCTACTTGTAATGAGTAGCAATAAACTCAGTACACAGCCCTTAACCAGTAGCTCAGCAGGTTACAGGTGTGTGTCATGAGACACTTAAAGAGTTCCATCTTATTGCTGCTATGTGTCCCTTTCTACATTATTATCTAAGGTCTTGGTACAGACAGAGTGAAGTCTGCCTCAGTCTACATGAAAGGTGAGGCAGAAATAATGAAGTAGAGGCCATTTTAGATTTCTGGCTAGCAAACGGATTGCTGGGGACCAAAACATGGTTCACCAAGACAGACAATCACAAGATCAGAGTGGTCAGCATGCAAATCAGGTAGACTTAATCCTACCAATGGAATGGTGCTGGGACTGAATAACAGGTTGCGAAGTTATTCCCTGTAAATCAGTGTTCAGAGAGAAGTTCCCAGAGGGAATGGGTGTCCATCGTGGCTCAACAATAAGCCCACTGCTGTTCATACTGATGATGAATTACATTAGCAAATGGAACAGAAGAACAGATCAATAAAACTGGCATATGGAGATGATGTGTCATTAAAACAAACTCTGAACAGCAACTTTAGCAAATGATAACTGAATGGAATGCACAACTTAGGCACATAGGATGAAATTGACTACAGCAAATACAAATGGCTTGACAGCACATTGAGGAAGCTGAAAACTGATAAAGAATGGAAAATAGTGAAATAACTTTACAGCTTCAAGTACCTGGGAGGGGTGATTGAGGAGAAGGCAAGTCTGAATGAGAAGTAGGATAGTAGGATCATAGGAGATTACTAGGCTATCGACCCAAAGGTAGTTTTAAGCCTAGACATTTTTCCCAATGAAATACCACAGAAATGGTAGTCAATTTACAGTGCCCCATCCACTCATCCAGGTTCCTGTTGAACAGTGTCATAGAGGTGCTCTGTTTCACATAAATTGGTAGCCTGTTCCAAAGATGTGGCAGTCACTGGGAGATAAATTTGTCCCTCGAGCATGTCTTATTTAAGTCTCAGGTCATATTTAAGTCCCTGGGATGGGTAGCCCTAATCCCATTTGATTTTTGGATATGCAGCAAGTTCATTAGGTTTGGGTCTTGGATTGCTTTGTACGGTACATGCCAAATGGGGCATTATTATACTCAGTTATGGGCTGGATAAGTGCCGAGTATAGGGGGTTATAGCTTCTTTTGCTCTCGAGGTGATACCATTACTAATCAAGTGTGCTACGTAGAATACTTTCCTTACTACAACAGACACACGGTGGTTGAAGTTAAGGACACTGTCAACTTGTGATCCAAGGTCCCTTACCACTTCATGGGCACTTAGGGTATTGTTGATCTGATAGTGTGAGGGGACATTTTTTGTGCCAAAGGGAATGATGATGCATTTCTTTGCATTCAGTTTGAGACTGTGATTAATGCACCAGTCGGTGGTCTGCATGAGACCCTCCTAGAGTGTGCTGACCTCATTTGGGGATTCAATGATTACACCTAGTTTGCAGTTGTCTGCAAACTTGGTCAGCCACATCCACTTAGTTTAGACCTGAACTTTTGGGAAATTATGTATCAAACAGAAGGGGGCCCAGCACTAACCCCTGTGGCACCCCACTGGTAACAGGTTTGCTGGTTGATGTGGAGTCACCCACTTTGATAGTGTGTGGCCGGTTTATGAGCCAGTTTGCAACCCATCTTACAACAGAGGGATTTACATTCAGTTTGCTAAGTTTATTGGTAATGCCTGAATGTGACATTGTGTCAGAAGCCTTTGCTAGGTGGAGGTATGCTGTGTGCACAGATTTGCCCTCGTCAATGGCCTTGGTCACATTTTCAAATAAATCCACCAGATTTAACAGGCAGGATCAGTCCTTCATGAAGCTGAATTGGGTAGGATCCAGAGTTTAAAGGTCACCTATGTCCTTATTTATGAGGTCCATAATGATACATTCCTTGGCCTTACAGATAAGGCTGGTCAGACTTATGGTTCTATAATTCCCTGGGGTCTGTAGCTAGGCCACCTTTGTGGAGGGGAATAACTGTTGCTGTTCTCCATTCCACAGGAACAAAGCCTGTGGTTAGGCTGTGATTGAAAAGGGTACTTAATGGTGATGCTAGTTCATGTTTTAGCCTGTATAGTAGACAGCCTAGGATGTCATCTGGTCCCATAGAGGCTGTGTTTTTACCTTGGACAAGGCTTTGAAGACCTGCTCTTCAGATATGTAGGGTGGGGGAAGGATTGTTGTAAGTTAGGAGGGGATAAGGGAGTGAAATTTTCACCAAACTTATCTGCTAGCAGGTTTGCTATCTCTGTGGGGTCAGTGTGTGTGACACCATTAGCGACTAGTTCTGCACATGCTTGGGTCCTACCCTTTAGGATACGTACATAGCTGTAAAAGGCCTTATGGCTATCCTTGGCTGTACTTGTTAGGTTTCTCTTAAAGGAGCCCTTGGAGGATTTTACAAGTTGTCTTATTTGCCTGTTGAAGTTGAGGAGGGTGCTTTTCCATTGCTTGGGCATTGCCTTTGTATTCTTGGACAGCAACTTTTTGCATTTATTCTTTGTTGGTGCTGGGTGCCCACCATGGCAGCTTGTTTTTACTTGGAGCTCTGGCTTTGATTTTTTCTGGTACGTGTGAGTTTATACCCTTAGGCAAACAATTGTACAGGGCTTTAGTGTAAGCTTTGGCATAGTACCACCTCCAGCTTGGGGTGTGGCTTGGAATGCATTTATACCTTCACCTAAGAGGGTATAATCTGCCTTGGTGAAGTTTTTTAGTCTGATATCACCCTTTGTGAGTCCTGGTGTTAGTGCCAGCTTGAAGATGACTGAAATGTGGTCAGTATTAACTAATGAGTGTCCAACAGTTGCAGCAGTGCATCTATTTGACATGTTGGTGAGGACCAGATCCAGAATTGTTGCTCTCCTTGTCAAGATATAGACAATTTGTTCCAGGCAATTTGAATTAACAAATTCAAGGAAGATTTGTGCTAGGGAGTTAGGGCTACCATAGGTTTCCCAGTTGACGGTGGATAATTGAAATCCTCCATAACAAGTTTGTTTGGTAAAATTTGGATTGTCTCCAGTTTGGTCAAGCAGGCTTCATGGACATTGTGACCCATGGAGGGGATGTGTAACTGGCTATGACTTGAATGGGGGTCTTACCCACCATAACCTGGACCTGGAGCAACTCCATGGAGTTGTCCAGTTTAACAAGATGGTAGGTGAATTTATCTCTAATATAGATTGAAACACTTCCTCCTTAGGTTTTCATATGTTCATTTTTGTGGTTTAAAGGTGTGGAAGGCATTGTAACCTTGCAGGGCCAGGGTACTCTTTGAGGCCTTGAACCAGGTTTCTGTGACTGCACAGACATCAACATCTTTTAGTGACAGAAGTGCTTCCAGGAAGTGCGGTTTTTGTATTAAGCTTCTAGCATTTAGCAGCATGACCCTTATATTGTTCTGATTGGTTAATTTCACATTGGTAATGTTGTTTTTGAGACCTTGCCTAAAAAAGGCATTGTGGGGGAGGCAAGAGCCTTTTTCAGTAGCTGAAAGCCTAGAGGTGCCAGGTGCAAACCGTCTCTGGCAAAGCAGCGAGGTTTGTTAATCATGGCTTTCCAGGCTGACAGAAACTGGATCCCCTTTGAATGACACCAAAAACTGAGCCAATTATTGAAATCAATCATTATTTGTTTATAGTGTGGCATCATTCTAGGTGAGGGTAGTATGCTGCTCAAGGCTAGAAACATACCTGCCTGGGACACATACTCAGAGAGCTGAAACATGTCTCTCTTCATATAGTCCAGTGAGGTACATATCAGGTCATTCACATCAACATGAACTATGACAGAGTCATAACAGTACTTGTTGCTGAGAGACCTGAGTGCATGTGTGATCTGATGAATCCTGGAACCAGACATGCAGCTGACTGTGACATCCATGTGTCTCACTATTGAGTCTCCAATTACAAGAAAATGTGGTTTCTGAGTGTTACACCTTACTGGCTTGGTAGGTGAGACATTGGTGTTGCCTTGTGCCATGGGTGTTGTGGGGACTGTGTTAGTTGTAGCAGGCTTCTGTTTTGGAGGTCTGTGGTGTTTCTGTAAGTTTTTTGAGAGAACTTCTATGTATGTGGATTTACATGCTTGATGCGTACTATATGTATAAATAGTGGTATGTGAATGAGTAGTGGTACTATGTACATATGTAGTGGTGGGTGAGTTGACACCCTTCTCTATGTTACTGTCAGAGGTGCTGCTGCAGCCACCTGTGTCAGAGTGTTTGTGGTAACGTTTGACAGAAGAATTCCAAAGAAGCTGAAAAGTAAGGTGTATAAAACAGTGATGCAATCAGCACTTCTGTATGGTTCAGAAAACTGGACAGTGAAAGGCAGAACAGTTGAGGGAGCTAGACATCACGGGCATGAAGTGTCTGAGATAGTTGGTAGGGTGCACGCTGTGAGACAATCAAAAAAATAATGACATTAGAAGCCAGAGTTGCCACATTTACAGAGAAGGTCAGGCAGAACAGATTACAGTAGTTCAGGCTTGTGTGCAGAAAAGAAGAAAAGCAGAAGGAATTAGGACATTAATTGATGAGGTAGCTTGCATGAGAGAAGACTGTCAACAGTAGGCAGCAGAGTGGCAATGAAGCAAGAGAGGTAGTGACAGCTGATATGGCACCATCACCCCACATAGAAAAAATGTGAATAAGGGGGTTTATGATTATGATGATGTCTAAGATGTTAGTAAGATCAAATCCCATCAGATGGTGTGGAAAATTAAGGTTCCGAGCTGTGAGCTGCATCCTGTATCCAGGGTACAGAGCTCAATTTCTTTCCTCTCCATTTGCCTACTCTGTGACTCTGAATACAGGCACTTGTATTCAGTGGGCTTATCTATTTATCTAATCAGCAACATAAGCAAAATAAGAAAGAAGCCATCAGCTGCACCACAACTAGTCTGCACAACATTGGTATTAAGCTGGATGCATCTCAAGTCTGTCTATAGTAGCATTACCCAGATAATATAGTAATGACAGAGCCATGGCTAAAACCTGACTGCTTTATTTATGTTGCCAAAATATCAGTTTTACAAGCCCTTCAAATGTCACAGGACTAAATTTAGAGCTGATAGGCGAGTTCTAAAACTTAAGAGCAACAGTTAGTGTACCATTGTTGTTATCTCATGTGGTCATGTGATCCCTTGAACTACAGATACCTTTAATATGTCAGTCCCATATACCTACAAGACTGCTGTTAAAAGCATTGCAAAGATTTATCAAAACAACTTAAAGTGCAACAACATAGTACTTGAGCTTCAACTTCTATGTATACAACAGTGAATATATGTATGTATTTTTACACAAGACTAACAAAGTATGACTTTTCAAAACTTGTAGGTAAATTTATAAGTCACAGTGCAGTGACAGGTCAGTATATCATCATTTATTAGTTCGGCCCAAATATACCTTTGAAATTCTACTCACTAAGAGTTGGTTGCCTAAATTTTAATGGCCACTGCTCCATTGCATGAATTTTCTCAAAAAAATCTGGCCTCAACAACAAGATCAATTTTATTTGGTCTTAATAAATGTGAAAAAGCAACATTTAAAGCAGGAAAGCTGCAAACCAAAAAAAAAAATATCAGTCTTGGGCAGGAATGTGGTATAAAGGAACTTGAGCAGGGGGGAGTGTATAAATATTTGGGAAATGAAGAATCAGCAATAAAACATGAACAAATGTGGAAAAACTCAGTAAGGAACATTTTAGAAAACTAAAATTAATACTGAAAACAACCCTGACATCTATGAACAAAGTGCAAGCTGTAAACCAATTTACTCTTCCTGTTCTTAGGTTCATAGGTAGGTACTAGACTATTGGCCCAAGGGCCTAAGTAAGCCTAGCCAAAAAGGTTTCCTGTCTTACGCTACCCATGAAAGATAATTTCCTGTGCCCCTGTCGAGCAGAGCCACAGAAGTGATCCCCGGGGTGTATTTCCTATTTCCCATCCACTCATCAAGATTTTTCTTGAAGAGTGCTAATGAAGAACTTTGCTTGACATAGATGGGCAGCTTGTTCCAGAGTATAGGAAGTCTCTAGGACAGGAATCTATCCCTCCAGCATGTCCTGTTTATTGTGGTGACAAGGTTTAGGTCCCTAGAGTGTGTGGCTCGGAGGAATTGGGATTTCTTTAGGTGTAGCATGTCTAACAGCTCTGGGTTTGATATAGCTTTATATGATAGGCAGAGATCTCCTTGGAGTAGGCAATATGCTACAGAGTAAAGCTGGAGTTTTTTGAGATGGTCAGTGTAGGGCATCTGTTTGAGGCCAGTAATCCTCTTTGTTAGGTACTTCTGTGGCCTTTCCAGCTGCTGCAGATGTCTTGTGAGGTACATTCCAAAAGGGATGTTGTACTCTATAATGGGTCTAATGTGTGCTAAGTAGAGGGGAACAATGACCTTTTTTCCTGGATGAAAACCCTTTTGTGATGAGGTGTGCCACATAAAAGGATTTCCTGACTACTGTGGCGATGTGATTATCAAAGGCGAGACTACTGTCTACATGGGTTCGAAGGTCTCTTATCATACATTTAGCATTAAGTAGACTGCCGTTTATGTGGTAGTTCATGAGTACAGAGTTTTTACCAAAAGGGAGTGACAATGCACTTTTTGGCATTGAGCTTGAGGCCATGCCTCTGACACCAAGCATCTGTCTCAGTGAGACCCTTCTGTAGGATGCCCACATCATTTGGGGACTCGACTATGGCGCCTAGTTTGCAGTCATCTACAAACTTCGTTAGCCAGAGGCCTTCTGTGTTAGCCTGTACTTCAGAAAAGTAGACACCAAACAGGAGATGTCCCAGGACTGAACCCTGTGGTACTCCATTTATCACTGGTTTTAATTCAGATTTGGAGTCTGCAACTTTTAGAGTGTGGGTTCTGTCAGTGAGCCAGTTGGCAACCCATCTTGTTACATAGGGATTTATACATAGTTTAGTGAGTTTTGCTATAATTCCAGAATGGGGGATAGTGTCGAAAGCCTTGGCAAGGTCAAGATAGGCTGTGTGAACCACCTTATCCTCGTCCAAGGCTTTGGTGACTGCCTCAAAGAAGTCAATCAGGTTCAGAAGGCATGATCTGCCTTTCACAAACCCGAACTGGGTGGGGTCCAGAGTTTGGAGGTTACCAATGTCTTTGTTTATGAGTCCCATGATGATATGTTCCATGGCCTTGCAGACCAGGCTCATCTGGCTAATAGGGAGATAGTTCCCAGGATCAGTGGTGGCTCCCTCTTTGTGGAGTGGGATAACTATTGCTGTGCGCCATTCAGTGGGCACAAAGCCTGACGTGAGACTATGATTCAACATGGTGCTTAGATGGGTACCAGTTCATTCTGAAGTTCATGTAAAACACAGCCTGGGATGTTGTCCATTCCCATGGATGGTGTGTTTTTGGTTTTAGAGAGTGCAGCTTTTACCTGCATAGATGTGATTACAGGGACTCTACATTCTTCCTGTATAGATATGGGCCCTTTAGGGGATGAGAGGGGTGTAAAGTTAGCACTGAGGCTATCTGCCAGGATGTTGGCAATATCAATTGGTTCTCTAATTTTAGAGCTGGTGTGCTGTAACTCAGAGCAGATCTGGATGTTGCCATTGAGATTCTTGACATAGCTATATAATGCTTTGTGGTTGCCCTTAGAATCAGTGGTGATTTTGTTTTCATAGCTAGCTTTGGAGGATTTTATAAGGTATCTCAGCTTCTTACTGAAGGCTGACCAGAGAGCTCCTTCAATCATGGGATTTTAATCTCTTTTGCAACAGTTTCTTCTTTCTGTTGTAGAGTTTGTTTATGGCAGGGGACCACCAGATTGGCTTCCTTTTTTTGGAGGATATCGTCTTGGTTCTGTTTGGGATAGCACAATCCATGCACTTGTGAAAGTGCTTACAGAGTGCATTTGTGTAGGATTCAGCAGTCATAACTGTATTGTCCAGCTGCATGGGTGTCATGAAGTTTGCCTATTCTGTCTTAAGAAGCATGAAGTTGGCTTTGGAGAAATTTTTTACTGTGGTTTCCTTAATGGTGGGTGGGGGTGGGATGCAGATATCTAGGGTTATTAGCTTATTGTCAGATCTGACCAATGAGGAGTTGACTTCAGGTTTTGAACACTAGTCACTCATGTTGGCAATGACTAGGTCTAGGATATTGCTGCCCCTGGTGGGGATGTGGATAAGTTGATCCAGGGCATTGTAATTTATGAATTCTAGAAAGCGTTGAGTGAAGGAGTTGGTACATGAGTAGTTTTCCCAGTTAATGGTGGAATAGTTGAAATTGGCCATTATTAGGATGTTTGGTTGAACCCTAATATTTTCCAGTATAACAAGAAAAGAGGAGTGGGAATCCTGGGGCATGGTGGGGAATCTGTAGCAAGCTACAGTTTGGATTGCAGTTTTGCCCAGAGTTAGTTGCACTTGGATAACCTTGAATGTTTTATGCTGCGCAACTGGCCTGGTGGTGTGGATATCTTTAATGAATATGGACACACCTCCGCTTTTGGTGTTCTGGTCCAGGTTAGAT
Source organism: Protopterus annectens (assembly GCF_019279795.1). Classification (NCBI taxonomy): domain Eukaryota; kingdom Metazoa; phylum Chordata; order Ceratodontiformes; family Protopteridae; genus Protopterus; species Protopterus annectens. The sequence goes on along the minus strand of NC_056726.1, from coordinate 859,404,719 downwards.
GGCCAAAACGTGTGGCATGAGATATAGCCTGATAATGCAGGGGTGCTCTCTAGAGCCTTGAACCAGGTCTCAGTCACTGCACAGATATCGATGTTCTCCATTTTAAGGAGTCCCTCGAGTGAGTGCATTTTGAGATTTAGACTTCTAGCATTGAGTAGCATTACCCTCAGTTTTTGCTTGCCTGTTCCTGCTATGGTGGTGATTTTGTCATTTGAACCTTGCCTAATAAAGGCACTATAGGGGTGGCAAGACCCTTAGCCAGCATCCAGAATCCCAGGGGCAACAGGCGCAGGCCATCTCTGGCATATCATCATGGTCTGTCGACCATGTCATCCCAGGCAGACAGATACTGGATCCCCTTAGAATGACACCAGAAGCTTAGCCGTTTGTTGAAGTCAATCATTTTGTCCTTGTACTGTGGTATCATTCTGGGTAATGGTAGGATGCTACTCAGGGCTAGGATCATACCTGCTTGGGCTACAAGATCGGAGAGCTCTTCCATGTCTCTTTTCATGTAGTCCAGAGAGGTATGTCTCAGGTCATTCACACCAACATGGACAATGACAGTTATATTTGTACTGCTGTGGAGTGACCTGAGTGCATGGGTTATGTGGCGGATCCTGGCATCTGACAGGCAGCTGACAGTAACCTTCTCCTTGTTTAGCCTGGTGAGTGGGACATCAGTGTGCCTGACAATAGAGTCACCTATAACATTAATTGTTGGGTACATTGTTTTGCCTTATGGGCTGTGGTTTATTGGCACACTGAGTCTGTGGGCTTTGTGTCATTAGGGTTGGGTTGGGGGGTGGAGTTTGCTTGCATTTCTGCTTTGGAGGTCTCTGTTGCTTGAGCAGATTATTATTGAGAGCCTCTGTGAATGTTTTTGTGTTTCTCTGTGTGGCTTTTGGTGGTGTAGGTTTAGTGGGACTATGTGATGAGTGTGGTGTGGTGCAAGTGTTTACCATCTCCTCTTGACTGTCAAGTTCAGTCTTGGTTAGAGAGAGCTTTACCTCCAGTTTGGCTAGATAAGTGCATCTCTCACAGGTTGTGGTGTTGGGTGGTAGGAGGAGAGGGTTGTCTGTGTACATGAGGCAATTGCTACATTGCCCCAAGATTCCCAGATTTATCAGATATACATGAGAGAACACTGGGAGCTGACCCTTGGACATGCCTGAATAAAAAAGCTACTTTCCTCTAAGCAAGTGAGGAAAGTAAGTAGAAAAACTGTTTTCCTCTAGGTAAAGAGGAAGGTTGAGTGCTGTAGTAATTTGTAGCTTATTTAGTGCTAACAACAAGTTCTGAACAAGTGCTGAAAATGAATAAGTAAATTCAAGTGCTAAAACTAAGAATTTGTACCTAGATCTTGTGGTAGATAGGCTACCTAGTGCTTATCACTCCCACTGATAAGCTAGAAGGCTTCCCTCCAACACAGAAAGGCTTGGGGCCTCATAAGCTTACAAGCAGTCATGGATACAGCAAATCTGTATCTGGACTAGACTATTTATTTTTATTTATTTAACATTTGTTAACCAGGCTAGTCCAGCTGAATATATTTCCATTTTCAGCAGAGGCCCGAGGAGAAAAGCTCCAATTGTAAAACATACCACCACCACACCAAAAGGTTTAAAATAGATGAAAAGGAATTAGCTATAAATTCTAGGAAGACAAAAAGACATACTATACTAGATACATCATACATTTACAGAACATTTTACAGCATGTAAGTCTAGGGCAATCCCAAGACACTATTAGAAAATACCTTTAAAACTTTGGTAAATCTAGTTTATGCAGACAGTTACTTTTCCTAAGGATTAGACTAGTTACAGGAAAGGTGGGAAACAAGTGCAAATACAGGCTTTTAAACCAGATAGTTGAAAGAGATGGAAAAACTGCCCAAACTGCCAATAAACTACAATGTCTGGGCCAGAAGCCACTCTTGTGGTAGATAGGCTACCTTGTGCTTACCTCTCCCACTGATAAGCTAGAAGGCTTCCCTCCAACAAAGAAAGGGTTGGGGGGCTCAGAAGCTTACAAACAGTCCTGGACACAGCAAATCTGTATCTGGACTAGACTAGTTACAGGAACGGTGGGAAACAGGTGCAAATGCGGGCTTTTAAACCAAAAAGTTGAAAGAGATGGAAAAACTGCCAAACAGACAATAAACTACAATTACTAGGCCAGAAGCCACTCTTGTGGTAGATAGGCTACCTAGTGCTTACCACTCCCACTGATATGCCAGAAGGCTTCCCTCCAACACAGAAAGGCTTTGGGGGCTCAGAAGCTTACAAACAGTCCTGGATACAGCAAATCTGTATCTGGATTAGACTAGTTACAGGAAAGGTGGGAAACAAGCGCAAATGCAGGCTTTTAAACCAGAAAGTTGAAAGAGATGGAAAAACTGCCCAAACAACCAATAAACTACAATTTCTGGGCCAGAAACCACTCTTGTGGTAGATAGGCTACCTAGTGCTTACCATGGGAGGAATTTAGCACTGGTACGAGTAAGGCAGTGGTGTTCATGAATGCAGGAGCTGGTAATGAACTGGCAGATTTTACTGGAGGTGGTTTGTAAGGTGCTGGCATTTTCCTTGGAGACTGCAGGTCTTACAGGTAGTCCATGTCCAAGTTAAGGTAAGAGTATTACTTTGCTTACAGCTTGGACAGAAGATGTGATCGCCTGTTTGTCCCGAACAGTAGTGCATTGAACCTTTTTCCATGTATTTTGAATATGTAGTTGAAAGTTAAGAGATTGGTCTAGCCAAATGCCATGCCATTTGAAGGATGTATTAGATTAACATCTTTATTATTATGGAAGCTGGGAGCTTTAGCTATTTCTGTTTTGTTCCAAATAAAACAGCTTTTACTTTTGAAGGATTGAGTACATGCTTCTGACCTTATAGCCATTGGATGGGAGTTTGCAGGTCATCTTGGAGATGAGTTTGTATAATAGAGATGGACTTGTTTCACCTGTAGATGACCATGACATCTGCTTTAAGAATTAGAGATATCTGAAAATGACCAGATGGGAGTTATTGATAAATATTGAAAATAGCAGAGGGGCTAAAGTAGAACCCTGAGAGAATCCTTTCATAAGAGGAACTGTTTCAGTGGTGGTGCTGCCGACTTTCACCTTGTAGGATCTTTGGTGAGGAAATGTTCATACCAAGGTTTTCCATAGTTAGTCAAAAAAAGTTATGGTCAATTAAATTACAGTCTTCTTTGATGTCAGTAAAGACAGCTCCTGTCAGGTTGCCTTTGCCAATTTTGGATAGGGTGTCATATGTGATGGAGTAGAGAGCTGTTATGGTGCTGTTGCCAGAACAGGATCCATGTTGCTTCCTAGATAGAATATGGTACTGATGTAAATAAGCAGTAATTTGATTATAGAAAATCTGTTAAAGTATTTTACCTGAAGTGGGAAGTTTTGAGATAGGACCGAACTGAGAAGCAGTAGTTGGTTTGGGTAATTTTGAAATAGGAGTAACTATAGCTGTTTTCCATATCTGAGGCATCTTATTAGTTAAGCAGAGATTGTATATGTGAGTGAGAGGGTAGGAGATGAAGTCCATACAGAGGTGAATGAAGCAAAAGAGTAGATTATCTGAGCACAGAGAAGTATCTATTTGTATATGGTTTGTTTGTGTTTCTGTCTCTGGTTCTAATATTTTTTAAGTGTAATAGTGTAATGCAAGGGGGTGGCTGTGGGGTGGTAGGTTTGTGATGTTGTTGATGTGAAGTGGGTTGCTGAAATCATTCAACTTGTTCAGCAAAGCTATTGTAATATGTAACATAAACAAACAGTTCTTCACGTGAACTCAATAATCTCACCTGATTTTGAACCATTTCATAATAATTTCTCATATGAATGTTATTTTCTTCATTTAGAAAGTCCAGAGTTTATTAAATAATTTGCCTTTAATGGCACTAAACCAAAGTTAACATGGTGCTGTTAAACATTTTCACCATGCAGGGTCCTTTCTGTGCTTTTGTATGCAAATTAATCCCTTTTACATTTATCTCTATGAATTGGAGTAATGTGCCAATGGCTAAAGCACATTATTCACATTGCATGTCTCCCCTTAACGCTTATCCTGATGTACTTTACAGTTTCCCTTTAAGTAAGCTTAAACCCTACCTCAAATCATACTGGCTAAGCCCCTGTGTTAACCCAGACTAAGTACCTAACTATTAACTAGACTCCCACAATTCCTAGCCTCCCATGATCATGATCTTGTGTTGTCTCACTAATTTTTAGTGAGCTTAACCTTCCTTAGGATTTTTTCTCATGTAAATAAGTATATACTGTGGAATGATCAAACACCTTCATATAGTATCACAACCTATGTGTTAAATAACACTAGAAATCCATCCTTGTTTGCTGCTCTTCTATACTCTATCTATTGATCTCTAGTGTTTTTCTTTCTTAGGTTTTTGTGAGACCTTAGTATCTCTTATCATAAATTACTAGGTGTATCTAATTTTGTAATATGTTATAAAGATTTGTACTACACCATTTCTAATGCAAATGTATTAGTCTTATTCATCTCGTCTTAGATAACTTTTTCCTTTTTCCTACTGAAATATAAAATATATGATCTTAGGCTTGTACTATAATTGCTAAAACTTCTTATGTACCAAATTATACTGTTATTGTCTTTGTCTTGACCTTTTATGTTGTTGTAATTTACGGAGCTTTTCTCCCCGGGCCTCCACTGAAAATGGACTAGCCCGGTCAACAAATGTAAAATAAATAAAAATAAAATAAAAAAGGCAGATTTATCAACACCTTTGTGGGTTTCTATAGATAGAGTGAAGCACATATGCTGACTATGTTTGCATAGCCACTTAATGCCACGGATTATTGCTATGCACAACAAAAGGACAGAACTATGAATACCAGCCTCTATCTTCTAGTTTAATCTTGTAAATATCTTTTGTTCCCTTTTGTTCTTATGTACATAAAATTGTAAGTAATATTTTGGTTATAGTGGGCTTCTGCCAATAAGTATGCAACTTAATAATTAAAACAAACAAAGCTGTCATCTGCTAATAGAGCTATGCTCCCTGCCCTGAAATATGTTTTGGTGATCATGGGATGTACACCAGGATATAACTTCTGAAAAGCTGAGATGAAACAGAACAAAAATCTGAAACTTTATTCCTGAATTTAATAAGAGACAGCATCTCTCCCTCTCTCTTTCTCTCACTCCGAAGAAAGCCAAATAGCCGCTCATAGCCTCCCAGGATGTTGTGTAGGTGATTTAACATACGTGAAATGTTTGTATTCAGGTTCATAGTTTTATTTACATTTGGTTATTGGGGTAGAGCATGGATCACGGCATGACAAACTGCAGGCTCAGCCTGGGTTACATTAAAAATAGCAGCAAAAATTGTATCAATTACAACAACAATGGAGCACAAAAGCAACACAAACTGGTCAAAGAGAGAGAGATGCTATGTACACATTTTAAATCATGCTAAGGTGAACATATCATGTGGATCCAAAATTAAAAACACCATTATTGCTATAGAAAACCTTTCCAAAATGAAAAGTGCTATGACATTGTCATTGTTGTTTGTGGAATTAATGATGTGAAAAAGACTGTGAGGTATTACTGAGAATGAAGATTTGCAAGATAGGCATGGTTTTGGGATTTGAAGTTCTCTTCTATGATGATGCTCCAGTTGCTTACTATACAATTTATCATGTGTTGATAGGCATTTTACAACTGTTAGACAACAATGCTTCAATTTGTCATGTGTTGATAGGGCAGCCACAGTGGTGCAGCGGTTAGCGATGTCATCTCACAGCAAGAAGTTTTCTGGTTCTATTCTCTGCTGGGGTGCCTTCTGTGTGGAGTGTGCATGTCCTCCCTGTGGTCACATGGGTTGCCTCCTGGTACTCCATTTTCCTCCCACACTCCAAAGACATGCAGTAGTTGGACTGAACACTCTAAACTGGCCATAGGTGTGAGTGTGTGTGTGAGTGAGTGGTATGGATGAACTGCCGTGTCAGGGCCTCTCACCCGGTGGTGTAAACCTTGGCTCGAGATGATTGTCAATGTTCAAGTGACACCCTGACCCCATGTGCAAAAATGTGAAAATGGGTTGAGGATGTATGGATAGGCACTTTACAACTATTAGACAACAGTGCATCAGTTTGTCCTGTGTTGATGGGTACTTCACAACTATTCAGCAGCAATGCTTAAACTTTTATCATGTTGATAGGCACTTTACAACTGTTAGACAACAATGCTTCAATTTGTCATGTGTTGATAGGCACTTTACAGCTATTATTAGACAACAATGCTTGAAATAACTGCTGACTATCACCTTACAGAAAAGATATTAGGTCAAAAGTATATTTTGCTAGTGATAAAATTCACTTGCGTCACTAACAGAACAGATTATTCTCTTGCAAATCAACAAGAATAATAAAAACGTTTTGTGTAAATGATAAGTATACGATAGAAAAGAACAATGGTAGATTTAACTGTTTTATGACCGATGTTAGAATCTTAAATAAATTCTCAGCATGAAAATCAATGGTACTTGTAGAGAACTATGATGTCATGGTGTTATAAACTTGGTTACATACATGCATACATACATACATGCATACATACATGCATACATACATACATGCATGCATACATACATACATATTTTTAAATCAAGGGCATTAATGCCCTTCTAGCCTGCCAATATACCAAAACAGTTGCTCCCATAAGTGGCCAGGCTGTTTTTAAAAATATCTAAACTAAATAAACCACTCCCATACCTGATAACAGGTGTATAGTCAAACAATTTGGGATGGAACTATCATTCTGTTTATTTATTTATTTTTTTGCTTTGTTTGGATTGCTTGTCTGGGTGCTTAATAAAGGATTTTTGACTGGAAACAGACTGTCTACCCTGCTTGGATTACTTCTGAATACCTGCTAGAGATAATAATTCTGTATAATATTAATATTTCAAAATAAGTTTTAATTTTTTTATTTAGGACACTTTTAATCTCTCTACTTCTACTACCATTGTCTGATTGTTTTTGCTTTTTAATATATAGTGATTAACCAGACATAAATGAATTGAAAAACTTCCACACAGAGAAATTTCTTACACTGTTTTGTATTAAATATTTACCTTTCAATTTATGCCTCCCAAATCTCATACGCTTAGTTTTTGATGTATGTACTAGAATACTGTTCTCTTCTGCCCAAGTTCTTTTGTAGACATGCCCTATCTGTAACATATGTAATCAGTTTACCCAATTTCAAGTTATCTGCACACAGACTGTAGAACACCTCAGATGAAAAATATACATCTGAAAGATACAATCTGAAGAAGTATGGGTCAGGGACAGAGCCCTGTGGGACACCCTGACATTAACCAAGAATTTTACCTGTCCAATTGCTGTACGATATATGCCATGTCCTATATGTAAGCCATGCAGCTATCGCTCTTATCAAGAGCACATCGATACCTAGTTATTCTAAGTTATTGATCAGTGTTTTGTGCATGATCTTATCAAGTACTGAATTTAAATCTGTATAAATTGCATCACAACACAAGCACAAGTTTGCATTCATAACTGTTATTATATTGTCATAGAACATCATGTTACAGGTGGTAATAGATCTATTTTCAACATATGCATGCTGATGTATGGTTTCAAGTCCCAACCTTTCCAGTTTGGACAATAACTGATCTAATATTACCTTATCCATTATTTTCCACAACATGAAAGAAGACTTAAGGGTCTGTCTTCCCTTTTAAAAAAGGTTTAATAAGTGCATGTCTCCAGTCTTGAGGAATAACCCCATATTTTTACGACCTAGTAAATAATAGATATAATGGTAATGTGAGTTATTGCTGGTGTTCTTAGGTCATTATTACTAACTGCATCTCCTCCATGTGCTTTGTTTGGATACAGTTTGCATAGTTGTTTTTCAATAAAATCTAATTTGATTTCAGTATATGAAGTTACCGGAAAGTCATTAGGGCATCTTATCACCCTCTTTGTAGAGCCAAACTGTTTTGCATAAGATTTTATAAATTTCTTTATAATCTGTTGTGTTTGACAATACGTTTTAGAATCTAAACATAGTTTATCAATTTGTATACTTTTGTTCCTTCCACATCTTATGTATCTTTAAAATGGTTGGTTCTCAGCCATTAAGAAACTATCTTTTCTTAGAGGCTTCTTAGGTTACAATAACTACAGAACACAACGTTTCTCTAAAATATTATTTTTAACAGCAATGTGCATGAAATGATAAGGGTTAAAATGTGTATGAATAAAAAGAATAGGCTCATAGGAATATTTTGTAAACCTCCAGATTAGTGTATGGGTGATTTAGTCTTGTTTATTGTGGCACTGGATAATCTAATTTTGAGTGATTAAGACATCATTAATGAATGTATAAATGCCCTAAATGTTGATTGGACATTTCTAAAAGATAATAAAAGCCCCCTGAGAACATTAACAGAATTTAATAAAGATTCAGGTTACTCTCAAACAGCTAAAAAAACTACAATGATGTTAATATTCTAGACATATACTTATGAAGGAAAGTACAGTGTTGAGTGAATGGGGTTTCCTTGCAGACCTCGATGGCTCTGACCTCTTGGGATTTGTCAGGAAATGATATTAAGAGAAAAAGCTATTGAAAAGCCTTATATAGACTGAATTATTGTGATGAAATAACAGAATGTGGTAACAGAGTTTGAAAAGAAACAATGAAAGAAAACAGAAACTCAGAATCATGGGGATTGTGTGAATTTATGAATACTTTAATAGAGAAACAGTTGCATGTATACTTCATTCATTATGGTAAAATTTTCAGCCCGTGATAGACAACAAAATTAGAAAAGAAAGAAAAATGCTCTTGGCAGGCTCTCAAAGACACAGTGTAACCTCAATAAAACTACTTATCAGATGATAACTTTAAGATTCAGAAAACTACAAGCTCTGCTAGACTCAGATACGAGTATAGACTGGCTGAAAATCCAGCCAATAAATTGTAAACATTATTCAAACACTTGAGAAGCCATAGAAAGGCTAACGATTTCAACATATTTTTGAAGCATGAAGGGGTTTGTCTTAATGGAAACCTAAACTGTTAGCCATATTATTTGTGGATAAATTAACTGAAGTAAAATATAATTCTGAGTTATCAGGATGGGTGCTCTAGCCTACAATCTCGTCCAAATATTTCAATAGAGACTGTGCTGAAAGTTCTCAGTGTTATTGGACATACTACTGCATCTGATCCTGAAGGGCTTAATGGATTATTTCTATCAAAAATAGCTAGTCATCTGACTCCTTTCTTGCATTATTTAAACCAGAGTTCACTCATTTCTGGTTTTGTTTGACCATTATGGAAGAAGGCAATTGAGGTACCAATCTTTAAGGAGGACCCATCTACCTTGATTGACAGCTACCCAATCAGCTTGCCATTATATAGGGGAAATGTTTTGAAAGTATTATAGGTGCTCACTTAATTAAAAACATATATGAAGACACTGATATTTACCAGGGAGAGTTCATGGAAGACCACTTTTTATTAGATGTTTGGAAAGCTTTGGATGTAAATTAACATACTGCCCATATAACCTTTAAAGACTTCCTACTTAAAACACCTTCCTCCTAATAAAGTCCCATAATACATAGGGATACATTTGGGTGGGTTGTGTGGCTAGCTTTATCATCATTTACATTTAAACTTCACTAACTCCACTCACGTTACAGTAGCAAATGAAAGCACAGGCATCAACAAATAGAATCCAATAATTAAAACCCACCCTTACCCATCTTCCAATCACAACCCAGTAACCAACCAATAGAATCTGAATACTAACCATCCAATTGCTAACCCCCCAATAGTCAGCCAATAGGATCTGACCACTAACTAATCAAATTGATATCCTCCCATTTCTTAACTGGTCAGTATTTAACTATTCACTACCCAAACTCACTTCATTACCCACAAACTCTATCTGATATAGACTCTATTACATCTATTACTCTCACGAGTGTTAAAGCACACTAACAAAATGTTTCACCTTAATAGAAAACTCTTAAAACTAGTTGTTTGACACATCACCTCTACTTAATTGCTTTTACTCCTGTTCTCCTTCACCTCATATAATTACCTACCACTGTCAACTAATAACCTTCCCTGGCAAGCCTCCTCACTATACCACCTAGATAAACCACTAAACTATAACATAGCTCCAAGCCACTTCTATTCCAGCCATTTAGATAGCATTCAAACAAATTCCAAACCCCAGCAAGCACATCACAAACCTGTCAAAAACATGCAAGTCTATAATACAAGTTTACCAAACTCCTGTTACACCTCTTAAAGCAATTAAACTGATCCAGAGACATACATCCTTATTCTGGTTCCACCTACACCCTCCCACTTAATACAACTGGCAGCCCTATTCAACTATGAGCTATTACATACAACAAAACAAATCTTCCCGCCTTCTCCTTAATATGAATGTAAAAAGATTTGGAAATAAAGTTCACAATCTGCATGCCTTACTTTCTCTCTACTGTCCTGACATTGTTATATTAACAGAGACAAGGTGAAAACCCCAACAATAGTGACAATGAAATTGTAGCTCCAGGATACAATATACTATGGAAAGATAGGACAACCAAAAGGGGCAGGGGAGTAGCTATCTTATTCAAAGCTCACCTAACACTGGTCTATCTTGAATTTGACATCCCTGACCTTGGAAATGAAGAACTAATCTTTATCAAATTAAAAATCAACCCGAAAACACATTAACATCATTGGAGGTTACATCCCACCAAGAAACAATATCCCCACACTAGAAAACACACTACATTAGGCCTTCAATTTTCTCCCACAAGAAACAGTCCTGATGGGTGAATTCAATATTCACTGGCTAGACTGCTTCTCTCAGAATCCAACATACCATATTAACCTGCAAGGGTTCACCCAACTCATCACATCCCCTACAAGAACTGACAGATCTTCCAAATATCAGTCTATCCATGATTGGATTCTGGTCAACAACCCCTCCCCATCCTCTCAGACAGGTTGTCTTCCTGATGGGCTAAGTGACCACCTACCAACTTTCCTTTCACATACCCATACTTACCAAAATAACCAAACCACCTACCTTTCTAGACATTTTAAACTGCCATGCTGTCCCCAGAACCATTAGTGTGAAAGCCAACTATGCTCCCTGGCTGAGTAAGGAATGTAGATCCCTACTCAAAGCTAGAGACAAGGCCTAGGAACAATATCAGAAAAGCAAAACCCAAAATAGAAAACAAGCATTCTTAGAAAAAAACACCAGAATAACCCTCAAAAGTTTTGGGCTGAAGTTAATAATATTATTCTACCAGACAAAGCAACTAACCCCACTCCAACCTCAAACAGCAACTCTGATGATGTAGCAACCCAATTTAATAAATACTTTACAGAAACTATCCTAGTCCTTGCTAATTCTCAAAACATCTCCAACAAACCAGCCCCTGTAGCACCCCAGCACAGCAAATCCTCCTAGAATAGCTGCAACCAATTTATGGGTCTATATTATCTGATTGAAAGACGTTTTCATCAAACGCCTTTTCATCGACGCATAAACAGTGAGGTCCCAAAACCCCAAAGTGCCACTTCAGTGAATTTTTCCCAGGAGAAAAAAAATGCTTGGCCAACCAAACACCAAACAAACTCTCAGACCCTATGTAGTGAGGGGCTTCACCCCACCCCACTCCTGCCCCATCAATGTGGGGGGGGTGCCCCCCACACTCCCCAACAAAATATACCAACTCCAAGAATCGCACCAGAGTGGAGAAAAGGGCAAATTCCCACTGACGGCCAAGCATTTTTCCCCCCGAGAAAAAAATTCACTTAAGTGCCGATTCAGAGTTTTGGGATTTAGCTGTATATGTATCAGTGAAATGGCACTCGATGAAAATGCCTTCCGACAAGGTAATATAGACCCCCAATTTACATTATAACCAGTGTCTATAGATACCATAAAAGAATACTGCAAAAACTAAAGCCAACTACCCTAGCCACAGATAATCTCCCAGCTGACTTTCTGCAAATCGTGGCAGAATTAATAGCATATGCTGTAGTGATACTCATTTACAGATCAGTGTTTGAGGGTATAGTACCTGCTATCTGGAAGATCTACCACATTATACCTTTAAACAAAGGACGCAATTCCACCGAACTTACGAGTTATCCTCCAGTTGCCATCAATCACCCTTATCTAAAATCCTAGAAACAGTTGTCCATTCACAACTCATGGACTACTTTCACATACATAAACTGCTATCGAACACACAATACTATTGTAACCCTTATCATAGTACCACCACAGACCTAAAGTCCTTTACCTTCACACCATCCTCGGACGGATCAGTGGTGCAGCAGTAGCATTGACACTTCACAGCAAGAGGTACTCCAGTTCAATTCTCGGCTGGAGTGCCTTCTGTGCGGAGTCTGCATGTCCTCCCTGCATTTGTTTGCTCGGTTTCCTCCCACATTTCAAAGACATGCGTCTGGAGCATTTCTCCCAGGGCCTCCATTGAAAACTGGCTTTGTTTCAAGTCGGACTTTCCTGGTAAACAAATGTTAAATAAATAAATAAAAATATAGTGAACTACTATAGAAATCAAGGACAATTTGTATCTGCCATATTTTTAGACTTGTCCAAAACCTTTGATATGGTAAATCACAACAAACTGATCAAAGTTCTTTCCCTAAACCTTAGCAGTTCCACTATCACCTGGTTCCAAAGCTACCTGTCAGGATGTCAGCAGGCCGTACAGTGTCAATATCACCTCTATACTCTCCTACCAGTTGCCTTAGGGGTCCCACAAAGCTCCATCCTTGGACCTCTACTTTTCTCCCCTCTTCACCAATCAACTCCACATCTCCACTTTTCATACCTTTGTGATACAATATTCAGATGACCCACCAATATGCACAGCCTCCTCCCTACAAGCCCTCCATACCATAACCCAAAATTAATTTATATCAGAAGAAACATGATTCACCAATTCTCAACTCATTCTAAACCCCAATAAAATTAAGCTCCTTCTCTTCCACCACACAAGATCTACCTCACATAGTATTCAAGTTAGAGTCAAAAACAAAACCATTCTCACCCCAGTAAGACATAGTAAACTTCTAAGCAGTGAAATTGACAATATTCTGAAATTCAACATTCATATTACTCAAACTATTAAAAAGTTCCACAAGAAAATAGATCTTCTTTACAGAAACAAACATTTTTTAACTAGATCCTCAAAAGCTACCATCGCCCATACATACCTCCTGTTAACTTTGTTATATGCCTCCCCAGTACTAAGCAATCTTCGTAAAACTGACCTTACCAAGCTGGAATCCTGTTACAATAAAATTGCCAAGTTTGCAACTGATGCCACACACAAGTCACATCACTGTACAGCTCTCAAACAACTAAAATGGCTAGAACTTCCTCAACTGCTACACTATAAACAATTAACCTTTGCTCACAAAATCCTACATCAACCAGATAAAATCCCTGTTCTCCAAAATCTTAAACAACCATACACCACTTATAGAGCCCTCCATTCCAGTAGCACCACCAGATCTAACAGCTCAGCTGGGGAGTCTCTCTTCTCAAACATCATTCCTAAAATATTGAATAAACTGCCAACATCTGTTACCTCTAACTGCTCCACAGTACAATTTAAAAAGCTCCTAGCTACTCAGTAGACACCTGGCTTTGTTCTTGCAGCTCTCCTGGATAACTCTAACCTCAGTATATTTAACCACAGCTTGCTCAGTGGGTGCCATCTTACTCCATTCTATGCACACATTTCTATTGTAACCGTATTTTCCTCATTATATAAATGCATACTTGTGTATCACATGGTATGCTACTGTAACCTCTAAAGAACTGTATTACCCAGCACTGTACTATTGCTGATTGTGAATGCTACTAGAATTTCCTTGTATTATTGGTAACTTTTACAATGTGTATATTTCTTATTACTGGAGCTTTTCTCCCCGGGCCTCCACTGAAAAAGGACCTGTGTCCAGTTGGACTTTCCCAGTAAACAAATGTAAAATAAATAAATAACTAAAATAAATAAGAGTCCTGGTGGTCATACATACACAGATGCACACATTCTGTTGTCCACTGCACTGCATGTATAATGCTCTAATTCATACAACCCACCATGTGTGTGTGTGTGTGTGTGTGTGTGTGTGTGAGAGTGTGTGTGTGTGTGTGTGTGTGTGTGTGTGTGTGTGTGTGTGTGTGTGTGTGTGTGTGTGTGTGTGTGTGTGTGTCTGTGTGTATGTGAGTGTGTGTGTGTGTGTGTGTGTGTGTGTGTGTGTGTGTGTGTGTGTGTGTGTGTGTGTATGTACGTGTGTGTAGGTATGGACATTTGAAGCTTGACAAACATTTGTCCCTGCGGGAGTCTATGAATCAAAATAGTAATATCACTGAAAGTAGTGTAAAAGTTTGCATTTTTCTGGAAATATACTGTAGTTCATGCAGTCATTTAAAGGTATTATATGACAAGAGAAGAGACTTTTAGATAATCAAAAGAAGTTGTATTACATAAAAAATAAATAGGATTTGTTTATTTAATTGTTCAAGTCTGCTGGACAAAGGGTCCATTTTACGAACAGCTCAAGAGCTTTGTTTTCTTAAGTGACTTGCTTGAATCACACAACATGCTAGGGACACTGTGGGAATCATTCCCAGGACAGAACTCATTCTCAGCACATGGTATTACCCTCAGAGTTAAACTTCTATATGTTAGTTTACCAGGTAGCATTCATTAAGATCAGGTTTGTTATCATGCTGAATTGTACTTAGTTTTTTTTTTTCCTGCTGTATGTTATAAACAGTAGCGGATTAATTAAGGTGTTATTAACACCATATATCTAAGGATGAACACAAAACAGACTCGTCATTTTTCTTTACCTACTGTACCTGTGTTTATATATCTATATCTACCTGTTTATATTTTTATATATATATATATCTATATATATATATATATATATATATATATATATATATATATATATATATATATATATATATATATATATATATATATATATATATATATACATATATATATATATGTGTGTGTGTGTCTGTGTATATACACACACACACACACACACACACACACACACACACACACACACACACACACACACACACAGACACACACACACATATAACAAACACGCACACACACACACACACACATATATATATATATATATATATATATATATATATATATTAAATGCATGATATACTTTGTATATTGCTAGTCAGTGAAATTGTCAATATCTAGCAGTTCAAAAATGAAATATTACAACACATCTGAGTAGCTAAATTAGGTAGACTCAATATGCCTGACATCTCTGTAAAGGAAACCAGTAGCAGAATGCTTTAAGAAGATAGCACAACTTTAAATCAGTACTTTATATGCTTTGAGACAAACAGGATATTTGGCACCCATTCTGTTCTCAGATTAGCTTCACTCTTTTGACTGTAATGCTGTCATTCAGGTGCCTGGACTGCTTATCTTTGTTGCTGCAAAGTTATGTGTTTTTATAGTACCAACGTCTGTCTCTCACTCTTCTCTCTTTCCGTGAGTCTCATATTTTATTCATGTAAGCATTTAACCACTTAATAAATAATATATGCCTTCTTCTTTTTGTAACAGTGCAAAAATAGACCTTTTATCTCATGATAAAAATAGGTGTCAAAATGAGGGAGGGGCTGACAAGGAAGAGCAATAACATTCTGTCATGCTCTAAATCTGCGTGGCAAAATCAACAGGGTTACTGTAACAGTGGCAGGGATTACCACAATCAAAAGTAGTCAGTGCATTCCAAGGGATGAGCATGTCAAGATACTGTCACAGCTGCCAAGGAATGTAATATATACTTCCAGCGTTAAGTCAAGAAAGTTAAGAAAACTAAATTGAAAATTAAAAAGTGCACGGTACAACATGTACTGTCCATCTGTAAGGTAGTGTAAAAGTGCAATGTTTACAAAGAACAGTTATTTAATTTATCGATGCATCCACTTTTATGACTTTTTCTAAGAGATATCATTTAATTTTGGTATAGTTAGTTTGCAACTGAGCTATGACACTTAAAATGATGCACTACACCTTAGCCAGGTCCTGTCTATGATACTTGGTAAAATATAAGTTTGGGAAATGTTGACTAAACAATCAAAAGGCTGGTGCTTGTGGCTTGTTAAAGCTGCACCAGAATCCTTCTTTTAATGATTGTCTGTCTCAACAGCATAATTTCTTGATAGCAGATGTGACTTGAAGATTATCCATTGCAGAGTGATTAGATGGATATTTACTTTGGTTACTGAATATTCTCAGTTAATAATAACTTTCATAGGTTCTTAGGTGTTACTAGGCTAACAACCACAAGGGCCTTTTTACGTCTAGCCATGTATCCCAAATCTCTGCCAACTGATGATACCTTTGATAAGTGTAAGCAGGGTGTTCAAAGATGAAAAATTTACAAGCAGGGGCTTGGAGATGAACCATTTACAGACTGCCTGTGTCCATTAGAGACACAGGTAACAAATCAGGGATGAATTTCCTGTTCCCCATCCAAATGTCCAACTTACAATTGAATTGGGTTAGGGAGGAACTCTGCTTCACATGTATGGGGAGCCTGGTCCAGAGACGAGGTAGCCTCTGGGATACATACCTGTCTCTCCAGCAGGTAATATTTATATCACAATCAAGGTTTGTGTCTTTAGAATGGGTAATTCTGGTGCTGTTTGTTTTGTAGATATGCAGGAGGTCCATCAGAGTGGGGTCTGACAATGCCCTGTATGCCAGGCATAGATCTCCCCTCAAAAGCCTGTAGGAGAGGTAGTCTGCATTGGACATTTTACTTACTCCTTGTATTCTTTTAGTGGAGGACCTCTGTGGACATTGCAGTTGTTGGATATGCCTGGTTAGGTACATACCAAAGCAGCACTGTATTCAATGATAGGTCTGATGAATGCCAGATACAGTGGAACAATGACTTCCTTGGACTTAAATGTCATACCTTTGTTTATATGTTGTGCAGCATATAATGATTTCTTCACTACTGTAAACATGTGATGGTCAAAGGCTAGACTAATATTTATGTGTGTGTCCTTAACTGTCTGACTACTGTGTCAAATTTAAGAGATGTGTTGTCAATATGATAGTTACCGGGGTGGATGACTTCCCAAAGGATTCTGTTATGCATTTCTTGCCATTTAGTTTTAGTCCATGGCTCTGACACCATTTGTTTGTCTGTGTCAGCCCCTTCTGGTGAATACTGGTGTCAATGTGGGATTCAGTGACAGCTCCTAATATGCAATCGTCTGCAAATTTAGACAGCCAGAGACCACTGACATTGTCCTTGACTTCAGAGAAGTAAATGCCAAAAAAGGGGCGGTCCAAGGACTGATCCCTGAGGGACTCCACTTATGACTGGCCTCTTTGTAGAGGTGGACTCCCTAATTCTAACTTCCTGGGTCCTGTTTCTGAGCCAGGTGGCTATCCACCGGGTGACATATGAGTTTGTACCTAACCTCTTGGGTTTGTCAACAATGCCCAAGTGGAGTACAGTGTCACATGCTTTGGTCAAGTCAAGGTAGACAGTGTGAACCACTTTTCCCTCATCCATTGCTTTGGTGACCTTCTCAAATAATTCCACCAGGTTGAGTAGCCATGATCTGCCCTTGATGAAACCAAACTGGGTTGGGTCCAGTGTCTGGAGGTTTACTATATCTCTATTGATTATTTCCATGAAGATATGTCAATAATGTATGTCCTACTCAGGTAAGTTGTATTCTTATGCCTATAATTTTCCTGGTTGGCAAATTGTTTAACACACCATTGCTTTTAAATAGCATGTGACTAGTTCTTTTATCCTAGTGACATCATGGAAAAAATAAAGAAATTTACAGATGATAGAGCAATTTTTTAATACTAATGCAACTGAATCAATTAAATATATAAATTAGACCATTAACAGAAGGATTACTGTCCTCCCCCACTTATGACCTAATTCCTTAAAATGCATAGCATGAAGACACAGCCTGGTTCATAGGTAGTAAAGCAGCTTCTACACCATCTAGTATAAAAAGCATCTCGATATATTTAATCGCAGAACAACCCCACTACAGACATTACATTAGATAAAATGATCACATCTGTAAAAATTATGATGTTGCATCCACAGTACTGTATTTTTTATCAGTGAAGCTTTTTCTAAAATTGGAAAACAGCCTTGCTGAAACTTAAATAAAAATGTCCATACCATAGCATATACGCCTAATATAATTAACACTGGGATGACTGAAAGGCAGAATTCCTGTTGTATGTTCTAGGTTCATATCTGTCATCCCTGGAACAACTGGAATTTAAGTGCAACTATGGGTGAATAGTCAGACATTGCTGAATCTCTTAGTATTTCTTCTTCTGTGAGGTAAGGTTATCTCAGAGTTAGTATGTATAAGTAGCGATGATAGAGGGTAGACCCCCCCCCCCCAATATGGGCAGTGTCCAAAGTTCACTGCTAAATGTGTTAAATCACATTTAGGTTTTCACAGTTTTGGGACTTGAAGTTTTGAGTCTCTAACTTCCAGCAGGGTGATTTGCTGGGACTAGAACCGAAGTCTTGTCAGGTTGTAGTCACCAAATTAAATCTCAGTCAGTACCATTGCAACTCTGTTTCTGAAGCAGTTTTGAAAGGCAAGTAATCTGTATCTACTGTGAAAAATGATGTGCTCATCCTTTTTTCGTTTACTATATGAAACAAGTTCATTTTGAAACACATTAATAGTAAATACTTTGCTACTACACCAATATGCAGCAAAACTTTAGTTTTTTTTAATGATTTTCGCTTTCCATGCCTTGTTTCATAGAATCATGGGATGATAGGAGGTTACTAGGCTAATGGCCCTGTAATGTTTTTAAGCCTAGCCATTCATACCCCATTTTTGCCAATTATCAATCCTCAGGGGCTAGAACTGCTTTGGTAAATGTTTGTTCCTTATGACTTCTACAAACTGCCCCCTCATACAGTTTAATTCAATCGTTAGGTTTCTTTTCTCCCTACAATATGGTTCCAGCATTGTGTATGTATCAGAAACCTGCTTGTAGTTTTTAAAACTTTTATTTCCTTGCATTGGAGTCAAAGGAAGGGAAAGATCACCTACTTTTTTTTTAAAGTCAACTTCTCACATACTTTGCAGAGAAATTCGTCTCCACTTGCATGAAATATCATAGACACAGTTAAAAGAAAACTCCACCCTAGAACTAAAAAAATGTTTTTTTCAGTCTATCTTTGTTTCCAGACCTATACATGTCAACATCAGTCTAAGTGCTTTATTTGTAATTTTAGCCTGTTTACCACAACATGGCTACCAATGGGGCTTGATATATCAATGTGATCTTCTTCTGCTTCAACCCTTTCTCTTTCCCATAAAGCATTTCAAGTCTTCTTTCTATGACTCATGCCAGACATAAGGAAGTAACTGTGAATTCCCATGCCATTGACATATAATGGGAAATGTGCGGCTCACTGTCATTTTGTATTCCTAGAAGAGGGCTGCTTCTTTTCTGTTGCTAATCACCTTCATTTATGTTTTGCTCAGAGCTTCTTTTACACTGTACCTTGAAGTTATCTAGCTGCACACAGAGAAGTAGCTAAATTACAGGCCTTTGTTCTAGGAGTTCTTTTGTAGTCCAACATAAATTGACAGTCCCCTCCCTCCACACTACTGCAGAGGTGTTAAAACTGTCACTGCAATTGACAGCTCAGAATTTAAAGGAAGGGACTTCAATTTAAATTTCTTCCCCTCTGCCTACAGTAAGAATTATTTATTTAATTAGCTTGCCAGCAGCAGAAAGATTTTTATTATGTAAACAATTTCAATTTAATTTTTGAAGCAAGTGTCAGAAAATTCTTGATAATGTTGGTGTGTTTTATTAATAATAGCGGCTTTTGATTTACCCATAATTATGTCTACAAGACATTATTATGTTAACTTATTTTTGCTTTCCCATTTCTTTCTTTGGAACAGCTTTCTTGTGCTATGCAGTTTCTGTAATTTCCTGACCTTCTACTCAGCTCCACATTTTTTTAAATGACAGCAAAACAGTAATTTGCGAACCTGACTCCATGATACTGGCACAGTAAAAGAAAGTACTGAAAACTCACTGTATTCTACAGTCCATGCAGTGAAAAATTTTTTTGTGTGTGTGTGCGTGTGTGTGTGTGGGGGGGGGGTAGTTACTGTATATTTTGGGAAATTAAGTATCACTTGCATTATGCATATAACTAATGCATTTTTGAACTTACTATAATCTTCTCAAATTCAACAGTAAACTATTTAGCAATTTTCTATTCCTTGAACTGCATTAGTATTTTTTCTTGGAGCCACACCTGTCTTTGAATATTTTCAATCATAATGTTATTCTGCTTCTATTGAGTTGTTAAACTGCTAATATTTTGAGTTGTTAATGTGCAACAGACACACTACTCAGCCAAATAGAGTTCTTCATATTTTCACATTACAAGTTATTCTATGGTCTCTCCAAAACAAAGAAAGAAATGTGTGTAATTTGTATGAACCACCACTTAGGATGCTTACAACCTTCAGTAAATTGAGGATTGCAGCATCCCATTCCAGTTGCACTGAGTAAATTTGTCAAGTCAGGAAGTAAGTGCACAGGACTGAACTGATATTTGCAGTGTCATGAGTACAGAATGTGAAGTTTGCCTTCATAATTTTCCAGTCTCCCATTGTACAAGTCACTCTACCAGAGTGTGCTGTTCTCCCTTTTGGAATACTACACATCTTACTCAAAGTTCTCCTGCATAGTGCATCCAGAGATCCAAAAACATACTTCACAGCACAGTGCTCTATGTGAAAATGTGTGTAGGCCCTACAAATTACTTTAGGAGAGGTCTCTTGGAGAACAGTACCAGATCTATCCTTCCTAAACATGCATCTCATGGTCAGGTCCCAGGGACTGCTCCTATTACAACACACTAGTCAAGGGTGACTCGATAATGAGGCACACTGATGTCCAATTCACTTGGGTGAATAAGGAGAAAGTAACAGCCAGCTGCCTGTCAGGGGCCATGATCTGGCACATAACGAAGGCTGTCAGGTCCCTCAACAACAGGTACAAATAAGACTCCATCATTGTATATGTGGGTGTGAATGACCCGAGATGTACCTCCCTGGACTACATGAAAAGAGACAGAGAAGCTCTCGGATTATGTAGCCCAGGCAGGTGTGACCCTAGCCCTGAGCAGCATCCTACCATCACCTAAAATAACCCCACAGTACAAGCAGAAAATGACTGATTTCAACAGTGGTCTAAGTTTCTTGTGTCATTCTAAGGGGATCCATTATCAGTCTGCCAGGGATGACATGACTGACAGAACTGGATGTTTTGCCAGAGATGGCTTTGGCCTGCAACTGTCACCCCGGTCCTTCTTGATACTGGCCAAGGCTCTTGTTATCCCTATAGTGCCTTTTTTAGGTGGTGTTCCAAAGTCCAAATTATCACCATAACAGCTGCAAACAAATGCAACCTGAGGGTCATGCTGCTCAACGCTAGAAGTCTAAGTCTCAAAATGCACTCACTATAAGCACTACGTAAAATTAAGAACAGACGTTTGTGCTGTAACAGAGACCTGGTTCAAGGCAGCAGAAAGCACCCCAGCACTACCAGGCTATAAGTCATTCCACACCTTCTGGCCCCAGAACTTGGACCAAAGCTCCAAAGGTGATGGTGTTTCCATATTCATAACGGATGCACACACCTCCACACTGTTAGGCCAACATAATGCATCAGAGATACTAGAGTTGCAGCTAACATTGAGTAATACAGCAATTGTGGTTGTAGCCGACTATAGGTCCCCGACCATGTTCCAAGACTCACTCCACATTCCTAAACACCCATGGAGAATATTAGGGTCCAACCTAACACTCATACTGGGTGAATTCAAACACCCCTGTTGTACCATTAATTCCAATACCCTAGACAAGCTAGTTCTTGCCACCACTAAAGGTAGCAACATCCTTGTCCTGGTCATTACCAACATGGGCAACCGTTGCTCTTCACCAGTAGTCAACTCCTACCTGGTTAGATCCGACCAGAAACTAATCACCTGCGAAATACACATTCCATCACCCAACCCCCAATGGTAATCACCATGAAAAACTTGTCCAAAGCTAACTTTGGGCTCCTAAAAACAGAGGTGGCTACCTTCATGGCACCGTTGCAAATGGAGAATAGTTGCATGACTGCCGAATCATACACAAAGGCATTGTATGAACACATACACAAATGCATGGGTCTCGCCATACCCAGTAGAACCAAGACACTGTCCTTCAAAAAAAGGAGGTCAATATGGTGGTCCCTGCCATAAACAAACTCTACAACAGAAGGAGGGAACTCATTTGGAATAAGGTGAAGTCCCAAGACTGGAAAAACTCCCTTTTCAGCCTCAAGAAACAGTTGAGATCCCTCATCAAATCCTCTAAATCTATCTATGAAAACAGAATAGCAGCAGACAGTAAAGGCATCCTCAAGGCCTTCTATATTTATGTAAAGAATCTCCACGGCAATATGCAAATTGTCGCTGAGCTACTGCACAATGGTACCTCCAATACCGAGTCAACCGATATTGCCAATATACTGGTCAACAGATTCAGTGCCAACTTTACCCCTCTCCCCCCCCCCCCCAAAAGGACCTATCACATTAACAGGAGATTGCCAGGCACCCAGTGTTACTGCTGCACAGGTTAAAACAGCACTGTCTAAGTACAAGAACAGAGCTTCTATGGGACCCGGCAATATCCCTGGCTGTATTCTACATAAACTACAGAGTGGCACCTCACCTGTGTGGCCTGTTCAGTCACAGCCTCATTTCAGGTTTTGTCCCTACTGAATGGTGCACTGCTGCAGTCATCCCTCGCCACAAAGGAGGAGCAACTACAGACCCTGGGAACTATCGTCCCATTAGCCTGACGAGTCTGAAATGCAAAGCTATGAAACGCATCATGATGGACCTAATAAACAAGGATATAGGGAATCTCCAAACTCTAGATCCCACACAATTTGATTTTGTGAAAGATAGATCATGCCTGCTCAACTTGGTTGACTTCTTTGAGTTTGCTGTAGTCAAATTCTAGAGGAAGCAAGGAAGGTCTTGAGGAAGCTGGTCTAGAAGTTAGTGTCTACAGGATATCTCCATCAAGTAAACAAGACAACTCTGATTTTGGTTGCAAAAGAGAATTGCTTCTCCCCTTTTTGTTTTTTTCTTTTCAGTGTTACTGATCTTGACAAGGCAGACTTGTTCTGCCAGGCTTTTGCTGCAACTTATATATTTTTTTGAAGTTTGAAGGAGATATAAAGTAAATGCTATAAATGATAATTCTGAGATGGATATGAAGGGACTTAGTTCTGTAGAAGCAGTGACCTTAATTATATATATATATATATATATATATATATATATATATATATATATACACACACAGAGAGATATGTGTGTGTGTGTGTGTGTGTGTGTGTGTGTGTGTGTGTGTGTGTGTGTTTGTATGTATGTATATATATATATATATATATATATATATATATATATATATATGGGAAGACTTCACAATGCCGAAATCGTAAAATATCAAATTTCATATGGTCAAGATCATATGATCGAACTTTCAGAATCCTGACATTGTGAATGGAGATCTGCATACAGCGCAGAATGGGAGATTTCCCTTTTCCTCTCTGCAGTGCGATCTCGGAGGTGGAATATTTAAGTAGCGGTGGTGTGAGGGGTACAGGGGTGCTTGCCCCCCTGCAGAAAATTTTTAATTGTTTTTTTTTTTTTTTTTATTATTTGTTTAGGATTTTCAGTATTCTGAAACATTGATCATATGGTCTCGGTCATATGAAATTCAATGTTTTGGAATTTTGAGATTCTGAAGTGAATACACATATATATATATATATATATATATATATATATATATATATATATATATATATATATATATATAATGGTAAGGCTTCTACAGTGTGACAAAGTGTTGTGGGTAAACCTTTGACAAATTTTGCATTTGAAAACATCATGTTGCTCCCACAAACAGAATAAACACAATGCCTTTCCAGGGGCAGGATCTTATTTCTGCATTTACTATTTTAAAGGCATGAGTGATAACTGAAGTAAGTGAAAATCCCAGATGCACAGGAAAAAAAAAATAATGAATGCAGCAATATGATTTTTTTTAACAATAACAGCACAAATGATCATAACAGTGCAGCCAGAAACATCTGCAGCTTTACAGAGGGCAAAACAAACTGACCTAGGAAGAGACTAGGCTAGAAGAGAAAAAAAAAAACTCCATAAGGGAAAAATTAGGCAACTAACTTGTAGAAATTACAAGAAGCTGTAGCATGTAAAACAAAAGAAAACACTGCACTCAAGAAGGTATAACAATATTTATCACCAATATCAAACCAAACAGCATCATAGACATGGCCCCAGGCTGCTGATGTGGCATAGCTAAGCAAACACTGAGAGAAGACACTCAGACATTGCATCGTGGGTAGGTAAAGGGGAGAGATTTATTATCCTGAGTTTCAGATACTAAGCTCTCGCTACACTAGACAGCATTAATCCTATTGTTAATATGGACTCATTTCCTCATACCATATCATATGTTTTGAAAGTTACAAATGGTGAAACACATTCTCCTTAAGAGTAAAGCAAGCAAAATAATTGTTTGAATCATGCAATTATAACTTAATTAAAATATTTTTACACAACTCATTTGAATAAAGCCTGTGACTTTCCACATCTACTAGTGTCAAAAGCTAATTTGCAAATAACGCAAGAAAATACTAATGTGTACTCAACACAATTCATATGAAGTTCATGCATTAGGATTTATCTAGTTTCAAACGTGAATCTTTCCAAAAAAGCTCTTGGTTTTCTTAAGCTTCATGTAAGGCTTCATCAGCTGCTCAAGTTAGTTTACTTAGACTATAAAAAGGCAGGCAAACAACTATTTTACAGAGTAACTTCAAATGCTGTACAGTACACTTCAACATCCCCTGAAGGAAGAACTGCAGAAAATCTACAAAGTACTAAGGACAACTAGGAATTATACATCAGCTTGCTGAGACCAGTTTGTTTTGGCTCAAAGTTCCTCATCTTGTAGGAAAATGCAATGGTACCCCATGAACGAACCAAATTCCTAACTAAAAAAGTTATTTTCGAAGTCAGCATGATCTAGTCTTTTATAGCCATTTTAAACAGCTTAATTTATAGAAACTACTTTTAAGATGCTAGAAACAAACATTCTAGATGGTATAACCCTAAATAGTTTTAATAAACCTTTTAGTGCCGCTACTGACACACATTCACATTTTTACAATGAAAACAATAACATCAAATGCTACATACATTTCCATTAGTCTTTATTACAACATCCCCATCTCATCTTCTGTAGAGCCACTACTTTTCACTGTAGCAACATACTACATTTCCCATGGCACAGCTCTAAACAGTCTCCCTTATTATGGGGAGAAATCAGTCTATACCCATGCATAATAACTTGCTTATTCTTCGGTACTTTTTTTTTTTGTCTGGAGGGAAATTGAATGGAGTTTATATGCAATCAGATTCCATTAAAAACACATGAGTAGTCACTATCCTTCAATTTACAATATGCCCAGCATGCTTACTATCCCATAACGCTATCTTCTTTAGTCTTAGTTAACATTTTTCTAAGCAGTTTCAAAGAGCTAGTCCAGATGACCCACTTCCAGGCTCAGCCTGGGAAAAACAGAATAAAAAGTAGTAATATACAGAACAGAGAGACAGAATAAATTCAGACATCATATATTAAATACAAGTGTCATGGGTATAAGTTACATAGTGGTAATTTATTTGAGTGAGAGAATGTGCTTTACATATAAATCAAATGTTTTTTGTGACTGTGGTTTGCAACAAGTTGCTGTAATGGGGACTTATTAAAAGTACTTTTAGCCATGGAACCACAAACGAGCTACAGGACAACTAGTTTCACATGACCTGTCTCTGTATATCACTTGATTTTAGCATCATTGTCGCCATTTTGAAACTGAATGTGCTGTTATGTTGCTACAAGAAAACCAAAGTTGTTCTGGTCTAGAGGGCAAAAAATGAAAAATGCACGCATGTAAGCTAAGTTTTTATAAACTGTGACAATGAATAAATAGGGATAGGAAGCGAGTTTAAAGATTCTTAGCCACATAACTCGTTTGTGCTCTGGAACAGTTTACGGTGCCTTAGCATAGGGCAATTTTACATTGAAAAATTGCGTCTTTTTTTTTTTTTTTTTTTTGTAAATGTGGATTATTTTGATGCAGCCTGCTAAAATGTTTACTTTCTGATGACTTACAGTTAATTGGCCTTGAATTGTTGGTGACATTTTACTTAGAGGTATTTATGGAAAGCGTGTACTTTTCTATAGACTAAATCGGTACTGTACTGTACTGAGTAAACTGATTTACTTATAGCTACACCTGTATTGGACTAGAGAGCGAATGCATAGCTTATTTTCTATCAACTCATTGCCTAGCTTTTACTATACAGTTGATTACACTAACATTTATAATTTGGAGTGGAATGTAATGGATAAAATCAGTACAGACGATTGATTGCATGGAGGACTGCGGGGTTGTTTGAGTGTTTCATACTTCACAGTATTGGTATTCTGGGGTGGAATGATGTGGCTTGGCTCGATTGTTGGATCTCTACTAATAAAACACTTTAAACTAATCGACTAGACTGATATGCGTCCTAATTTTTGAGGGGTGCATTCAGATTTGAGACAACCTTAGTAAGCAGTCAAGTGAAAGAGTGCTATTAGTTCAGTTGTGTATAAGGGGAAGACTTATTTGACTTTGAATGCATTTTTGCACTGTAACATGAACTGTTTGCTGAAATACCATAAACTCGATTGTGATATTTCTGGTATGAGTTTTCAGTCACTCTGTCTGTTTAAAATGAACCAGTTGTGCCTAGTGTAACTTCAATGGCATAAATAAGTAAGCGGAGCTTTTTGATGGTAAGTAACTAAAACTAACTTTTTGCTGTACTTGTAGGGCTGTGCCTGGTTTGTCTGTAGTTAATAGGCAACTTATACAGAGAATAAAACTGGAGCGTAAAGACCAAATCATGCTGTGTTTTGCTAGCTCATTGGTATATTCCTTGAACTATAATACATGCAGATATATTTAGTTAAATCGGTTCAATGTTTTGGTGCGGCCGTTACTAAAGGAATATACAGACCCAGGACTGGTCTGTACCTCGTGACTGGGGGATCGCTCAGTTGATGGGAAGTAGCACAGGAAATTTAGGTTTTGGACACATTCGTAGGGCTAACGATTGAGGACACTGAGTAGATAAATGCATTTAAAAGATGTGTTCTTAGTCATGTGACTTTTGAATCCGGGAATTTTGAGAGGCTGCTACTGCTAGCGATCCGATCAATGCCAAACTTCACTCTCCCCTCTCTCACACACACGGACACAAACAAACTAGCCCTTTTGCGTTTAGACATGTAGCATTCATTCAGACACACACAGGCAGCACATACACACTAACAATTATGTAATTATGTGCTGGCAGATTACTAACAGGAACAGGATAACCAAACCTACAGTACTATTTCCGGCAGGAATTAGGGGCATAACTTTATATGCTGGAGCCAATAACTGAATAAACTTACCAAACCATAGTAGCAACTGGTTTCTTTGTCCAGGGACTTTACTTGTAGCTTCGTAAAAGTAAATACACATTCCAATGCAGGTTTATCTTCGGAAAGAAACACTGGATGTAAAAGAGTTCCACAAAAACTTATGTAGCACTCTGTAGTACCTGATAATGGGCTGGGCTAGAAAATGTCTATGTCACAGTGTGGGAGGATCTGCAGTAGAGGGAACTAATGATTTGACTGTGGCGAATGTACGTCACGAAGGTAAAGACAATTTGCAACTGAAAGGATGTGATAGTAAAGAATGGGGGATGGGCTTTCCTACCCTGTGCTACGGAAAGGCAGAAATGTAGAAGTAAGAAATGTGTTTGTGCATTCTCATAACTGTAGATGGCTGGGATGAGTTTGCAGGGATAGAAAATGACTCATGGTTGAGCTAAATTGTGTTTAAGTGCGGAGTTTTCCTTTAAATCTGTAATTTACCCTGTCAGGTACTGCTGTCAATCTTAGATGAGTAATTAATCCTGCTAATGTCAGGAACACAGCAGCTGATATAAACAAAGACAGAAAGCTGTGGAATTGTTTCCACTGTTTTTATTGCAGAGGGGAGGAGAACAACACTCCCCTTTCATAGCAAAACAAAGCAATTAGATCAGTCAGAGGTTTAAAGGTAATTGTCAACTCTTCTGACAAATTTACATAAGCAGCAATGCAGTATTGAAATTCTAAGCTTTAAATGTTGTTTATAATAGTCTGTGTTAAGATAACTTGAGTAGTAGCAAAGATTTCTGTGACATTTAGAGAAACGCCAGTAAATATATTTTTATGTAAAGTATAAATGCATTTACCATTTTTAAGTCCCCCCCACACACACGCGCACACACACACACACACACACACACACACACACACACACACACACACACACACACACACACACAGCAGAACTGCAGAGAGACAGTAAGGTGCCAAATATATCAATTAGGTGCACTGATACTGTTCATAAAAAAGTCTTTTATGCTTTGTGCGACATCCTTCCAGAGGGGATGCATATCTGGTACATGCAGATCCATTGTAAGAGATTCCCACTGACTTTGAGTCAGTCCTTGCATTGTCAGAGAGCAACCATAACATGCAGCTGAATCTACTTTAACATATGTTTACCATGTGCTCTTGCATTAAGAACACTAATAAAAGGAAAGCAGAAGTACTTAACTGTGTTTAAATCCATACATACATACACACACGCTTTTGTACACATGTACTTTATGTACATACACATATGCAGAAACACACACACACACACACACACACACACACACACACACACACACTTTTGTACACATGTACTTTATATACATACAAATATACAGAAACGCATACACACACTATATATGTGTGTGTGTGTGTGTGTGTGTGTGAAGCATTATTAATGTATACATTCTAGTAAATGTTGCTCA
The DNA here is from genome assembly GCF_019279795.1 of Protopterus annectens. Classification (NCBI taxonomy): domain Eukaryota; kingdom Metazoa; phylum Chordata; order Ceratodontiformes; family Protopteridae; genus Protopterus; species Protopterus annectens. The sequence continues at coordinate 859,375,440 of NC_056726.1, read as the reverse complement.
CTGATTTACTTGGTCACTGTCACACATCGGTTATGTGTTCCACATGCAGTTTCAGCCAATGTCTTTCTGTCAGTATTTTTTTATTTGTATTGATAAGTGCATTTAATTGTTATTATCTTTGCCAGTGTAGCCTATGTTGTGGCTGAAAAGGGTCCTGGGACCAGTTCACTTTCCTGGTTAACAAAGTATAAATAAATATGAAACATGACAGAAATAATTGAGGAACTAGTAAAGCACATTTTAAGTCTGCATCATTCATGAGAGAGAAAAACCCTTGCACTGAAGGCACTGGGAAGTAGCAGACAGACTAAGTATAGAGTCCTACTACTTGTCACTTGTAAATGTACAGCAAGGATCATTTACTGCAATGAGAGTTTTCACACCTCAGCATGAGAGTATGGGGGAGGGTTTATCAAGGTTGTTAGGACTACAAAAGACTCCTCTTACAAAAAGCTGTTTTTATCTGCTTTCTTTTGCTACAAGTAGCTAACAGTTATTTATAGAATAGAACAAGCTCTGGCAGACAGATAAATGAGGCTCAGTCAGGTAAACAGAGAAGCAGCTCTTTAACAGAAGGTGTGTTTAGATGACAGTGCTTCACAGTCCTGCCATTATATTTTAATGCCATGAGAAAACAGCACCACTTCCTTATGTCTGGCATGAGTCATATGAAGAAGACTTGAAATGTATTCTGGGAAGAAGGAAGGAAAACAAGAAAATAAGATCACGTTACCAAGGCAGGCCCCATCATCCGCCATTTTGAGAGAAACACATTAAAATTGTAAAAGAAGCACTTGGAGTGATTTTTTTTTTTTAAAACAAGTTTATTGTTTTAACATACAAGAGAAATATCATAACAATTTTATACAAGTAATTAAAATAGATATGATTATAACATTCAACAAAACAACCAAAGTATTTACAAAGACATCCACTACAATCAGATCAATTAATTAAACTAAAATACCATGCTATTGAAGTTAAGATGTTTTAACAGGTTTTGTAAATTATCCCATACAATATAATAAGATGTTTTCCTAGTTGTTCTTGACCTTATTGTGTTTATTTCCATATGGCACACTATATTCATAACATTTTTAAATTCATTGAACGAAGGAGGTGTATCTGAAATCCAATTTCTGGTTATTATTTTCCTAGCCACTGCTAGAATAGACCATAGCAAGGGAAGCTTAATCTTTTTAACACTTTGAGGTACTGGTGTGTTGAATAATATAAGAGATTTAGAAATAATGAAATTATCTGTAAAAAGAGCCTGCAAAAATTCATTAATTGACTTCCAATATTCTTTCAATTTTATACAGTCATAAAACATATGAGCCCAGTCAGCATTAATTTCTACATTACATCTTTTACATAGATTATCTTTATTATTTATTTTATTCATCATCAAAGGTGTATAAAAAGATCTATGTAAAAATTTCCATGTAAAAAGTCTCCAGACAATGGAAGACGTAGTTTTGTAGGCAGATTCCAATATATATTGTTTATCTTGTTGGTTTGGTGGGTCCCCATTAATGGAAGTGAAATAATTCCAGTAGGTATCTACACTGTAAAAAGTTTCTTGTCTGATAATTTTATGTATGTATGAAAGTTTTCCTTTATCAGAAACTTTATGTTGTAAATTTAATATCAAATAATCAATCAGTATTGGAATAGATTCTTTAACTGTTATAGACATTAGATCTATTTTATCAATGAGATGTTGTCTAAAGGTCTGAACCTCTAACCAGCAAGTTTCTCTTAGATCAAATTCTTGTTTTAAGAAATCTAGATTTTTAACTTTATTATCAGATATCAACTGATACCAGTACTTTAGATCATTATCTATAGCTAAATGGGTTCCTTCAGAAGTAGATGACAAAAGCATACCCCGAGTATACCTTATAGGGAATATAATAAACTTCCATTCCCTATATTTAGGATGCATGAATATAAAGTTACGATAACTAATAATAATGTTTAATGGGTAATTAACTGTATGTTTAGGTGTAATAGGTGAAGTACAAAATTCCTTTAGTAACCATAACATGGAGTTATTTACAATCATATTTTTATGTGTTAAGGAGATTTTCATGAAGTGCATACTAATTAGCTCCCAGTAATCTTTCCATTTTGCAACATATGACTGATCTATTAATAAAGTAATAACTTTTACAATAGAAGAGATAGTATATAAATTAAAGTCTGGAAAAGAAATACCCCCTTGAGACCAGCTATTAGTATGTTTCTTTAATGCAATCCTAGGTCTATTAGGTGCCCATAAGAAATTTAACATTAGTGTATTCAGTTTTTTGATAATTATTTTTGTAGGTGGAAGTATTATTGATTGTATTAAGTATAAAATCTTGGGGAATATTATCATTTTAATAATTGTAAGTCTCTCTTCCATAGTAAAAAACATATTATTCCAGGTATTAAAAAGATTTTGTATATTAAGAAAACAGGTATTATAATTATTATATATAATAGATTTAATATCTTTAGATAATATAATACCTAGATAAGTTATCTGACCTGAATTGGGTACATATTTAGTAAAATCGCTAATGAGAATATTTTTTTGTGTATATATAGGTAGTATTTTAGTTTTTTCTTCATTAAATATTAAACCAGAAATACTTTTAAAATTCATCATTTTATCAAATAGAGACTGCATAGAAGAATTAGATCCTGCTGATGTAATTAGAACATCATCTGCAAAAAGTTGAATTTTAGATGTTGTATTTTCATCTATTTCAAAACCCTCTATGTCAGTACTGTTTCTGATCAAATTAGCCCAAGGCTCCATTATTAAAGTGAATAATAGTGGAGAGAGTGGACACCCTTGTTTTGTACCTTTAAAAATGGGTATTTTTTGTGAGACATATGTTCCTACCTTAATATAAGCCAATGTTCCTTTGTATAAATGCTCAATTAGATTTACAAATGCATCTGAGAAGTTTGTGCACTTCAGTAAGGTAAACAGATAGTCCCAACTTACTGAATCAAATGCTGAGCTTATATCAAGACTAATAAGTGTTAAATCTTTCTTTTTCCTATTTGCAAAATCAATTAATGTTAGAGTTCTCCTTATATTATCAAAAGTATTTCTATTTACAATGAAGCCTGTCTGATCTATATCTATAATGCCAGGGATGATTGTCTTCAATCTATCAGCAAAAATACTCATAAACATTTTATAATCAACATTAAGTAATAAGATGGGTCGATATGAAGTACATCTAGTTGGATCTTTATTAGGTTTTAAAATTGGCAAAATAAATGTATATTGCCAAGATGGGGGGGTTATTAGCTCATTTTGGGCCAAAATAAAAACCTTATGTATTAATGAATATGTACTTTTAGAAAGGATTTTATATATCTCTGGTATAATACCATCATTACTCAGTGCTTTGTTTGATTTAAGCTTGTTTATTTGTGTAACAACCTCTGTATATGAAACACTTTTGTCCAATAGTTTAATCTGTTGTTTATTAAGCTTTTTATTCATGTTTGTGGTTATAAACTCCTTTATTTTATCTTTAGATTCCATATTAATGTTATTATGGTTAATTTTGTGAAAGTGATTTCTAAATTCATCTAGTATTTCTGGTAGACTAGAAACATTCTTCTTTTTCCTTAGAGAAAAGATTTCTTTGACATGATTTTGTTTATTCAACCTTTTTGTTTTATTTTTAAGTCTATGTAAGTATTTGGGGCTTATTGAGTAAGACAAAAACTTGTATTTCTCTAGAGTTATTTTAACTTTATGAGTTAAAATTTCTTTGTATTTCTCATTTAGTTTGTTTATTTCTTCAATGACTTTCTTATCCATCATATTTTATTTATTATTATGTTTATAAGAGTCTAATTTACGTTGAATATCTAACAATTCTTTATCCCAAGATTTCCTTTTATTATTATACCATCTTATACTTTGTCCATATAGATATGATTTTAAGGCATCCCAAACATAGACAATGGAGACTTCAGGAGTATTATTTATGTCTAGAAAATGTTGTACTTCTGAAAGTATATATTCTTTATAGTCTTTTAGTTGAGTTAAGTATGCTGGTATCCTTTTAATCTGAACATTGTGAGTATTTTTTATCATGAACTCAAAAACAATTGAATTATGATCAGATATAGGACATGAAATGATTTTGGAATTAATTAAATCTGTTACAATCTGGTTAGAAATAAAGACCCTATCTATTTTTGAATAAGTTTTGTATCTGTTAGAAAAAAAGGTGTATGGTAAAGATTTTGAATCTATCTGATTATTAATATCATTTAAATGATAAGAATTAGCAAAATCATTTAAATGTTTTGCATTAGATGTAATTTTCCTTTTTCCTATAGTGGTAGTGTCACTTTCATGTAGTATACAATTGAAGTCACCAGCTAAAATAATATCTCCTATAGAGAATGATATGATCTTATCAAGATGGTGTTTCACTGTATTAGTACCAATTCCAGGTATCCAATATACATTAATTAATGTATAAGTCTTCCCATTAATTTGTATTGTAACCATACAAAACATTCCTTTATCATCCTGATAAGACTTAATAGTTTTAGGAATGGGCATACTTTTATTCCATAAAATAGCCACTCCTCTTTTTTTCTGAGTGTGCTCTGAACTAACCAATACTGTATATTTGTTTGTGGCTAGTTTATCAATATCTTTTTTCAAGAGATGAGTTTCTTGAAGGAAGACTAAGTTGGCCTTATGTAAATTAATGTATCTTATTAGGCTTGCCCTTTTACACGGATTATTCAATCCATTAATGTTTAAAGAAATTCCTTTTAGAGATGTCATTTGGCATTTTTAAAACATAAGAATCTTATGATCAAAATAACAATTAACAAAATAAGTAATGTTACATCTCCTTCTTTAGGTGTACCTTTAAATATAGCTGCATTTATTGAATCTCTTATGGGATTTTGTGTAAGATTCAATTTTGTTTGTAGTGGCAATGAGTTTACAAAATGTATTGTGGATGTCAGAACTATATACATACAACAATGAACAAGAGAAAATAATGTAAGGATTAAACCTTGCACCCAGCCTGGAGTTAAAAACTCCAACTTAGAGTAGTATATACCACTCAAGTTAACCCCCTACCCTAAGCAGCAGTATCTCAGCTACCACCTTATCAATTTAATACTAGTTATATTTAACATTAAATTAACAACTTTCAATTAGATTATCTAGCAAGACAAAACTACACATTTGATAGAACAGCATCATATAAACTAAGATACATTTTTTTAAAAACTATTCATACTACTATACACATCTAATTAATATAATACATTTTTATTCAAATAGCATTCAAATAAACTTGATATTAGGAACCAAGAGGAGAGAGAGAAATAAAAGACGTGAGAGAGGGAGAGAGAGTGAAAGAAAAAAAAAAAAAAAGGGGAGAGCATATTTACATATTAATTTATTCAAAGTTTGTAAAAATAATTTCTAATATTCATTTAAATCAAAAACTTTGGCTAGTATGGTTCAGACATTACATATATTAAGATGCATCTATTTACTGTCATGTAAATGTAGTTAACAGCTTCCAAAAAAACTTGAATTACTTGTATCTGAGCTTTTTTCCCATACTTATTATTGTCAGTAGAATAAAATATTATATTTATAAAGATTGTTATAAATCATACTGCATAGCTATGTAAATTCTCAGAAACACTTGCATTATTGTAAAGAAAGCCATCTGTATTTTGTATATCTATACTGCTGCTTTAAAATATATCACATGACAACTTCTTCAGAATAGAGTCATAAAGTTATTTATGCTTGTCAATCAGATAAATCAAATGAGTTATAGTAATGTATATGTTTGAATCATAAGTTTTTAACATAAATTAGTATGCTGCAGTCAAGTAAACTTTCAAAAACACTTGTATAAATGTTTCACTTTCTATGCCTTCTAAAATTACTACAAGAAACTGCATCATTTAAAATCATTATAACTGACATATTTTATAAATTATAACATAAATACTTAAGTAATTATATAAAATAACTCACATTTAAATGTTAAAGAGTTCATTTTCATTCACAGTCGCATTTGCAGCAGTTCTACTTCCTGGTAGAGTGTTCTTCCTGAATCTGCGATGTGTCAGTGTGAATTCTGGGTCAAAGGTCAAATTGACTGCTTTCAGCTTCTCTGCGTGCATTCTGAGAGTTGAAGCTTTTAAAACAACTTGAGGACACTGTTCACGAGGTAACCCACATCCCAAATTGTCTCCCTTAACATTTTGGCGGGAATCTTGTTAAAAACTAGTGACAACCATTCATTTATCAGTATAAATGCATCTAAACATAACAAAACCTTCGCGAAGTATTTTACAGGTTAATACAGCCTCTATGCAAGTGAAATTAAGCCCAAGGTTATTAATAAGTAATAAAGCTCAATATTTTTGCCCCAACTCAATTTTTATACAAATCTTATTATTTACTGTGCCTGTATGATCAAAAGCATTTCAGTATATTAACATGAAAGAAAATAAAGAGAAAGAATAAAGAAAAGAAAAAAAAAAGAGTAGAAAATAAAAGAAAGTAAAGCAGAGATAGAAAAATGTAAAAGGAAGCTATAAAAAGTATTTACAATGGAATATTACTCACTGCTTATATTAATAAAGATGGAAATAAAACATATTATTTACTATTAGTTTAGTTCTAATTATCATTAATTAAAGCATGTCAGATTATTTGTAAACAAGCATAAGCAATATAATCAAAAAAGTATAATTAGCAATAGTATTTAAACAACATATAAACTTTTTTACAAGGAATAAATAAGTTATTATTCCATTTATCATATTTTCATTACATTTCTCTCCCTGCCCTCCCCCACACCTTACCCACTACTTAATCTAAATAGAATGTCATTGTTTAAAATAAAGAAAAGAAGAAAAAAAAGAAATAAAATAATGTATCAAGTTACTAACCTTACTTCTCTTTTTCAGAAAGAGAAACATATTGAATGATAGCTTGTTATTAGTTCCTCAGATATTTCGACTGATTATGAAACAAAACATTTCTTTGCACACAAAAAATAACTTTGATTAAATCATTTTCAGAATATTTGTGACTTTCTGGAAATGCAGCACTTGGAGTGATTTTGAGGCATTACAGTTGCTCAAAAACAAAGATACAATGGAAAAAAATATGTTTTTTTAGTTCTTAGGTGGAGTTTTCATTTAAGAGTCACAGGGTATAAGCCAGGGGCAAATATGCAATATTGTTTGTTACATGGTATGTTATTTAGTATTTATTGTTTTATAACTATTAGTTTAATTTGCTGCCATTTGAACTGGTACTTACTTATTTATATATTTTATTATTTTATTGATGTACTTTTTTAGTCATATAAATACTTCAATACATTTTATTTTGTATTTTTTGCATTAACTATGATTGAAAATTACAGGCATGCTTATGGTACACTGTATATAAAATATTGATAAAAATGTACTTGCTGCAGAATTCTACTTGTTACAGTCATTGTTTACCACTATTATTTGTAGTTAAAAGCACCACTTTCTGAAATGCATCCTGTTTTATCTGAAATGTTTCCTTATCTGTAAGGATATTCATATAATGTGGATTGCATTATATTTTTTTATAGTAACTGCAGTAAAGACTACAGTAGCAGTATTATTACATTTAAGACACTGTGTATAACTGCAAAACTTTAATGAAATAAAATAAAGTGATACTGCACTTTGCAAATGTATAGCAGGATGACAACAGCTGATGGCCCAAAGTCCCTTTTCTTACAGTTTCAGAGACACAAAACTTGAACATTCATTAATCTTGACATGAAAATAACCTTTCCAGCTAATTTTTTTCAGACATGATAATATTTTAAGATTTACTATGAACCCCCGACTGACAAGATGCCAAAGAACCACATCACTGAACAGAGATGTCCAAAATATAAATTGGAAAAATGTGAAACTGTGTTTTCTGCAGGGATAAAGCCCCCTCCCCTGAACCACCCATGTGAGACTGAACCTATCAACCTCTTAGAGCAAGAAATCTGGACAAAGTCTTAAATAAAAGTGGGACAAAGGCACAAAAATAGGGTCAATTTTTAAATATTGCTCTTATAAATTTAGAAATTTGATAGAAAAGCAGGTTATGCATTAGCGTGGAATTTTCTGAAGGGTATGAAGTCTGAAACTCAATTGTCTATCATTTTTTATCCATAATAGTTAGTGATTTGCTAATAATTTTCCATAAAACCACAATTTTATGAAAAATAGATCAAAAATACAAAGAAAAAATCTGGAGATTCTGCGAAAATCTGTACAGTTGAGAGGTATGGTGGGGACCAAGCCAACCAACACCTCCTAAGTTATATATACCAACTCTACAGATACACAAACATGAAGAAGGTAGAAATCTTCTGCCACACTGTTGGCACATACATAGAAACTTCACTGGAAAGAGTTCCTATGGAAAACAGCATTCACTGTTTAGTTCTTTACCATCTCATCATTTGGGCACGATGTTTAGGGAATGTAATCTCGACCACATGTAGTGTGGTTGCTAATGTTTCAATGTTAATAATTTTTTTTAAATGAGTTCTTGCAGACAAATACATGGTGATGAAGCCAAAATCCTATTGATTTTGTGTTTCAGTTTGTATTTCAAATTATGCTGTCTATTAACAGATTGTCATTGGTGTTCAGAAGTGGTTAAAATGCAGAATCATTAACTCAGGGGATGTCTGCAGTGTGGAAAGACTTTCTGGTTCAGAGATTACTGTCCCCCTTCTGTTTTCCCCTATCTATTGTCATACTGTGGAGAGTGATTTGATGGGGCTAATGCAATAGTGCAGGGAAGCAAATATTAATTAGCTGTGTATTTTCCCCAGGAAATATCCAAAGCACCCAATTAAGTCAGCAGATCATTTCAGAGAAATACTCTGACAAATTATTTTTTTTCTCTAAGAAGAAAAATTGATAGCTGTCATTTAAGCTGAATGTGTGTGTGTGTGTGTGTGTGTGTGTGTGTGTGTGTGTGTGTGTGTGTGTGTGTGTGTGTGTGTGTGTGTGTTTGGTATCTCTAAATGAGATAGGTATGGGATGGCAACTCTGTTTGCATGTGTGTGTGTGTGTGTGTGTTTGTGTGTGGGTTTGGTATCTCTAAATGAGATAGGTATGGGATGGCAACTCTATTTGCATGTGCGCGTGTGTGTGTGTGTGTGTGTGTGTGTGTGTTTTAGTGAATAAAAGCAAGTGTATAGAGATTTGTTTGTGGATGCGCGCGCGTGTGTGTGTGTGTGTGTGTGTGTGTGTGTGTGTGTGTGTGTGTGTGCATGTGCCCTCTCCCTCCACAGAAAGTAGGTATTAGATGGCAAATGTGTGTGTGTCTTTGTGCGTCTTTGTGTGTGTGGGTGTGTGTGTTTATGCAGGTATGTGAGTGTAGTTTTCATCAACTGTTAGCGAGTGTGCAGGGTTTTTTTGGATGCTTGCATGTGGGAGTTTGTGTGTGTGTGTGTGTGTGTGTGTGTGTGTGTGTGTGTGTGTGTGTGTGTGTGTGTGTGTGTGTGTGTGTATGTGTTTGTGTCTGTATCTGTGGGGCAGCTAATGCTGCTGAGGTACATGTGATGGTAGGGAGAACATCAGCATGGTCAGTCTGACAGCACAGTTTTCATTTGTGACATATAGTAGTGAGCTGCTATTGAAGCGTTCCTCTGTGTCACTTTACCATGTCTATGAATTAGAGATTCTATCTTGAATTTTATTTTATTTTATTGTATTTTTATCCTTTGTTGACTGGGTTAGTTCCACTAGACTAGTAGCCTCTTTCTAGTGGAAACATGATATGGTATTTATACTTCATGGGGAAATTAAGCTAGGGCATTGAGGGAACCTCTCTGGCTCTTTCAACAGGTGCTGTGTGATCTTTTGCACCCACCTGATCTAACACCATTGCAATCAGATGGGACCATGGCTTAAAGTTTCATCTGAAGGACTGATTAGCACAGGAGAGAATCTTTCTAATCCAGCCCGTTGTTACCATGATTTGCTTTTATTTTATGAAGCTGGTGTACAGGATGTGAGATGGCTTCATGAGCTTATGTTACTGCTTTATATGCATTCTGTACATAACACATTTTCTCCTAACAACATTCTTTGCCACATAGTCCAAAGCTCTGCCATCTGTTAGAGCAGAAAATATTTTATTGTGAAATTAAATTTTGTAATACTTCAATTTTGAAAATAACATACTCCAATCTAAATTTGCTGCATGCTGTGCTATACCAGTTGAAATTAGACTGCAAGAGATATTAATGTTGACAGCAACATGCAGGTGAAAAGACTGCTTTTGATACGGTGTTTCGCTATGTTACGAAAAGGCAGTGGATGAGTTATGTTCAGCCTAATAAGATACATTTTAAAGCAGACCAATTCTGTCTAAGCATGAATAGAGGTATTTATTCTGAAATGACAGAGAACATAATGCCTATATAAACAGAATTGGAGACTTGGACTATGTTTCTCATTTTCTTTTATTCCACATTATACTAGAACAACAGGAAGGTTGTTTTGCTATGCAAGGCATTGAAGGAACCATATACCATTACATTATATGTCCATATCATCAAGTGAAAGCCACGAATACTCCTCCGTCACTCCATTTGTCACACCTGAAAGTGATTGTGCAATGAGAAATACTGTAGTAACATGATGGTCACTACCAAATATACAAAACATTCTTTTTTGAAGCATATTCTGCTCTGCGGTACAAAAGAAAAGTACAGTAACAGCAAAATATTACTGCTTGGAATTGTGAATAAAAAAGTTCTGCGTGTATACCTAACAACTTAAATTGGAAAAAGAAGGTGTATAGTATATTTTAATCATTTTTTTTTAAATTTCTAAGACTGGTATGTATGTTAAGGAAAATTGTATGGCATTCCCAAATGACATCATTCATTTGAGGGTGTATTTCTTTTCTTCTCTCATTAGTCTTATTGTAAAACTGGTAAGAACTACATACTAATAAGGATACACTTCTGTTATGTTTGCCATGGTGCCATCATTATGAAATAAAAATACAATGCGATTATCCTGTTATTAATTACAAAATTGTACACAATGTGATGGGCACAGATGCACGGCTTATCATTTTCATTGTGTTATACAAAAAGTATTTTATCCATATACAGCTGCATTAAATATAATAGAAATTACTTGAGCTGCTAGCACTTTCAGCCATGTACTGTAATAAAAGGTGGGACATGAAATGCCTTGATTGCAGTGCATCATTAATAATATAACGATACTATGTTACCAGATGCACCCCTTCAGTGGTATAATGTCCAGAACCGCAATGGCAGTAGCTGATCAAGAAGCTATTGGCTACCATGCTAAGTAATATGGCATATAATGAATAAACTATTTACTTCATTACTGTTGGCTTGTAATTACAGTGCATTACATTGGTGTTCCCTTTTCATCAGGGACAAAGAAACTGACAGTACATCTCTGCTGAAAATGATCATTAGTGATTCGTGCAGAACTTCTTACCTTTTGTGTCAGTAGTCATAGAGATGTGCACAATTAGTGCTGCTGTTTCACAAGGTAACACGTTACTGGACTTAATAAATTTATCTGATTGGCAAATTGTATGAGTCTATGTGAAAGACGGTCACTTCAGTGCTTAATGCAGGTTTTCAAGATCTGTAAGAACTTGCCAGTTAGTGGTCTGCAGTGACAACTTTGAAGAATTTGTCTGCATCCCTCAGGCCTTGAAAGGTTATTCCATCACATGGAAGGAGGTCCATGTTGCTGAATCATTTAGGATAGTACCATGGGTATGAGTGTTTTAGAATGGGATACTAGTGGCAAACTAAATTCTCAATACCATGTTTTTAACTGTTATTTTCTGACACTGCTGTTGTCAAACAAAACAAACCATTTAGGAGGTATAGTCTTGAAGACCCACTATATTAATATTGAGGCAATATGAGTCAATAAAACCTTGTGTAACTCTTCTCTGGGATGTATTATGAAAGTGATCTTTCCCATTGTGCCTTTCTTATCGCAAGATAATTTTATGTCTTGTCATCTGCGCAAACCCTGCAAATCAAGCATGCTTCATTCCTGCCAAATGCTTGGACTGCAGATGGTACACTTGTTAAATTGTGAAACAAATATTTATGATGAAAAATGTCAGATATGAAGCTGGTGTTCTGGGAAGTAATTTAACCTTGCTTACCGGAGTTATAGAGAAAATGTATACATTTTAACTGACACAGTGGTGTTCAGCCTTAAGCAATGAAAGGAATTTGCCATTTTACTTTGTCGCCTCACAGTCAGATGCTGTCCAGTTCGATTCTCAGCTAGAGCGTCTTCTGCGTGGAGACATGCGTGAATGGGTGTACCTTCGTTGAAGGTTGTGCATCAGGGCTGGTAACTCGGCACGTAAAAATCAACTACCATTCATTAGCAGACCGTAGTTCCACTGTGGCGACCCCTAACTGGGTAAAGCTGAAAGACACAACAACAACTTAGCTAATTTTTATTTCAGCACAATGTGAGAGGATGATGTTGGGATTAGTGCACACTACATATGCAGTTTACATGCCACCATTAAAAGTAGAGGTACTGACTATAGTATATATGCACACACACAAATACACATACATGCACACACACACACACACACACACACACACACACACACACACACACACACACACACACACACAGGTACAGACACCCCCCACACACACACACACACACACACACACACACACACACACACACGCACACACATGCATGCACATGTGCACTTACATACACACACACACACACACACACACACACACACACACACACACACACACACACACACACACCACATGCATGCACATGTGCACGTACACCACACATACACCACACGCACACATGCACACACACACACACACACCACACATGCATACACACACATCACACACAATAATGAGCACTGAGTTTGCTGCTACTAAATACAAGCTAGGAACATTTTCACAAGTATAATCTTTACACATTTTGTTGCACAGCTCATATAAATCTATTTTTAACTCAGGAAATGTTTAAACATTGCAATATATGACTTATTATCTGCATCTATTTATAACTAAGAAATATGTAAGGAATAGAAAAATTACAAGCTGAAGAAAGGCAGATTATGTACAACATTGCAGCATCTACCCTATCAGGCAAACTGAATACATTTCATTCTGTACTACATTTGATATTTGCAAGTGCTGTTCTGAACCCGTAGACTTGTAGAGTAGGCATTTGAATATCACTGCTGTCTGATGGTCAGAAGAGATATTGGTGATGTATACTTTGTGTCAGGACAAGAAAAGTTGTTGCAATATGCTCAGTGTACTCTTGTTACAAACCTATTTCCTAAAAAAATAAACAAATATGTGTATTGCACTGAAAATAATTCTGTCTGCTAAAAGCAAACTATCCTTTTGTAGTTTACTATAACCTGAAGACTCTTGTCCTCTGTCTGTGCATGACAACTGCTATTTTCAATCCTGCACTTTAGGACAATAATGCAATAAAGGGTTATGAGTGTTTTCTTTTTTTCCCCACAAAGTAAACAGTGTAAAATGAAACTTGAATAATACTTTCCGACATCTGTTTTCTGTAATGGGCAGAGCCACATATATCTCCATATAGAGGTGTTTACTTTTGTAGACCCATATATAATACGAGCAGCTCTGAGGAGTGCGTCCGTCTTGAGGAGAGGAAGATATCTCTCAAGCTATGCAGTCTCTCACAGTAATGCCATTTTCATTTAGTTTCCATCATCAGATATCTCTGTACGTTGGGCTAGTGTCCTACTTTCACATTCTACATGCTGGATATGGAAAATTACGAAATGTTAGGGTTAATTGTGTCAAATGAAAGCAAGTGCAAAACATGAAGAAAGTACCTTGGGTCCTCTTGTACTGCCATAGTAACACATGCTAACCCTTTCACTAGCCTTGTCATACCCCCCTCCACTATACCTCTACACCATACCTTAGAAAAGCTCTTTCTGTAACACTGCCAGTGCACAAGACAGCACAGACACGTTACCTAAAACACACACATGTGCATGTGCACACACTTATGCACACACACGCGCATGCACGCACACACACAAACATACATACACATGCACGCACATGTGCACATACACAGACAAATGCACGTGCTCACGCACACACACACACACACACACACACACACACACACACACACACACACACACACACACACACACACACACACACAATAATGAGCACTGAGTTTGCTGCTACTAAATACAAGCTAGGAACATTTTCACAAGTATAATCTTTACACATTTTGTTGCACAGCTCATATAAATCTATTTTTAACTCAGGAAATGTTTAAACATTGCAATATATGACTTATTATCTGCATCTATTTATAACTAAGAAATATGTAAGGAATAGAAAAAATTACAAGCTGAAGAAAGGCAGATTATGTACAACATTGCAGCATCTACCCTATCAGGCAAACTGAATACATTTCATTCTGTACTACATTTGATATTTGCAAGTGCTGTTCTGAACCCGTAGACTTGTAGAGTAGGCATTTGAATATCACTGCTGTCTGATGGTCAAAAGAGATATTGGTGATGTATACTTTGTGTCAGGACAAGAAAAGTTGTTGCAATATGCTCAGTGTACTCTTGTTACAAACCTATTTCCTAAAAAAATAAACAAATATGTGTATTGCACTGAAAATAATTCTGTCTGCCAAAAGCAAACTATCCTTTTGTAGTTTACTATAACCTGAAGACTCTTGTCCTCTGTCTGTGCATGACAACTGCTATTTTCAATCCTGCACTTTAGGACAATAATGCAATAAAGGGTTATGAGTGTTTTCTTTTTTTCCCCACAAAGTAAACAGTGTAAAATGAAACTTGAATAATACTTTCCGACATCTGTTTTCTGTAATGGGCAGAGCCACATATATCTCCATATAGAGGTGTTTACTTTTGTAGACCCATATATAATACGAGCAGCTCTGAGGAGTGCGTCCCGTCTTGAGGAGAGGAAGATATCTCTCAAGCTATGCAGTCTCTCACAGTAATGCCATTTTCATTTAGTTTCCATCATCAGATATCTCTGTACGTTGGGCTAGTGTCCTACTTTCACATTCTACATGCTGGATATGGAAAATTACGAAATGTTAGGGTTAATTGTGTCAAATGAAAGCAAGTGCAAAACATGAAGAAAGTACCTTGGGTCCTCTTGTACTGCCACAGTAACACATGCTAACCCTTTCACTAGCCTTGTCATACCCCCCTCCACTATACCTCTACACCATACCTTAGAAAAGCTCTTTCTGTAACACTGCCAGTGCACAAGACAGCACAGACACGTTACCTAAAACACACACATGTGCATGTGCACACACTTATGCACACACACGCGCATGCACGCACACACACAAACATACATACACATGCACGCACATGTGCACATACACAGACAAATGCACGTGCTCACGCACACACACACACACACACACACACATGCACACACACATGTGCACGTACACACACACACACACACACACACACACACACACACACACACACACACACGCACACATGCATACACACACACACAGACACACACACACACATGCACGCACACATGCACACACGTGCACACACACACACACACACAAACACACACACACACACACACACACACACACACACACACACCAGTTCTGTGCCAGTTCGTTCTGTAGTTCATGTAGAACACAGCCTAGGATGTCGTCAGGTCCTATGGATGCTGTGTTCTTGGCTTTGGATAGTGTGTTTTTTACCTGTGCAGCCATGATTACAGGAACTTTGCATTCTTCTGCTATAGAGATAGGCCCTTTAGGGGATGACAGAGGAGTAAAGTTAGCACTGAACCTATCTGCCAGGATGTTGGCAATATCAGTTGGTTCTGTATATTTAGTGCCATTGTGCTGTAACTCAGAGCAGATCTGAGTGTTGCCATTGAGATTCTTGACATAGCTATAGAATGCTTTGTGGTTGTCTTTAGAGTCAGTGGCGATTTTGTTTTCATAACTAGCTTTGGAGGATTTTATGTGGGATCTCAGCTTCTTACTGAAGCTGACCAGGGAGTTTCTCCAATCATGGGATTTTACTCTTTTTTGCAACAGTTTCTTTCTTCTGTTGTAGAGTTTGTTTATGGCAGGGGACCACCAGATTGGCTTCCTTTTTTGGAGGATAGCATCTTGGTTCTGTTAGGGATTGTACGATCCATGCACTCATGTAAGTGCTTATAAAGTGCATTTGTTTAGGATTCAGCAGTCATACCTCTATTTTCCATCAGCATGGGTGTCGTGAAGTTTGCCACTTCTGTCTTAAGAAGCGTGAAGTTGGCTTTGGAGAAATTTTTTACTGTGGTTTCCCTAATGGGGGGTGGGGGAGGGATGTGGATGTCTAGAGTGATCTGACCAACGAGGATTTGACCTCTGGTGTGGAGCACCGGTTGTCCATGTTGGTAATAACCAGGTCTAGGATACTGCTGCCCCTGGTGGGGGTGTGGATAGGTTGATCCATGACATTGGAATTTATGAATTCCAGAAAACAATGAGCACAAGAGTTGGTACATGAGTAGTTTTCCCAGTTAATGGTAGGGTAGTTGAAATCTCCCATTATTAGGGTGTTAGGTTGTACCCTAATATTTTCCAGTGTATTAAGAAATGAGGAGTGGGAATGCTGGGGCATGGTGGGGGATCTGTAGCAAGCTACAATTTGGATTGCGGTCTTGCCCAGAGTTAGTTGCACTTGGATAATCTCGGATGCATTATGCTGAGCAACTAGCCTCTAGGTGTGGATATCCTTAATGAATATGGACATGCCTCCAGCTTTAGTGTTTCGGTCCAGGTCAGGTGGCCAAAAGGTGTGGTATGAATTATAGCCTGGTAATGCAGGGGTACTCTCTGGAGCCTTGAACCAGGTCTCTGTCACTGCACAGATGTTGATGTTTGCCATTTTAAGGAGTGCCTCGAGAGAGTGCATTTTGAGGTTTAGACTTCTGGCATTGAGTAGCAATACCCTCAGATTCTTCTTGCCTGTACCTGTTAGGGAAGTGAATTTGTCATTTGAACCTTGCCTAAAAAAGGCACTATAGGGGTGGCTAGAGCCTTAGCCAGTATCTGGAATCCCAGGGGCAACAGGTGCAGGCCATCTCTGGCAAAGCATCGTGGCTTGTTAATCATGTCATCCCAGCAGACAGATACTGGATCCCCTTAGAATGACACCAGAAGCTTAGCCAATTGTTGAAGTCAATCATTTTGTCCTTGTACTGTGGTATCATTCTGGGTGATGGCAGGATGCTACTCAGGGCTAGGGTCATACCTGCCTGGGCTACAAGATCGAACAGCTCCTCCATGTCCCTTTTCATGTAGTCCAAGGAGGTACATCTCCGGTCATTCACACCAACATGGACAATGACACAGTCTTATTTGTACTTGTTGTGGAGTGACCTGAGTGCATGCATTATGTGGCGGATCCTGGCACCTGACAGGCAGCTGACAGTAACTTTTTCCTTGTTTAGCCTGGTGAGTGGAACATCAGTGTGCCTGACTATAGAGTCACCTATGACTAGAGTGTTGGGTACATTGCTATGATTTATGGGCTGTGGTTGAGTGGCACACTGACTTTGTCAGCTATGTGTCATTTGGGTTGTGTTGGGGGGTGGAGGTTGCTTGTGTTTCTGCTTTGGAGGTCCCTGTTGCTTGGGCAGGTTCTTACTAAGAGCCTCCACAAATGTAGGTGTGTGTTTGGTGTTTCTATGTGTGTGTTTTGGTGGTGTAGGTTTTGAGTGACTATGTGCTGAGTGTGGTGTGGTGCAAGTGTTTACCTTCTCCTCTTGACTGTCTAGTCCAGTCTTGGGGGAAGAGAGCTTTGCTTCCAGTTTGGCTATATAAGTGCATCTCTCACAGGTTGTAGTGTTGGGTGGTAGGAGGAGAGGGTTGTCTGTGTACATGAGGCAATTACTGCATTGCCACAAGATGCCCAGATTCATC
Source organism: Protopterus annectens (assembly GCF_019279795.1). NCBI lineage: Eukaryota > Metazoa > Chordata > Ceratodontiformes > Protopteridae > Protopterus > Protopterus annectens. Next base: position 859,357,329 of record NC_056726.1, on the reverse strand, counting down.
AGGTAGACAGGAGAAAACACTGGGGCTGACCCTTAGACATGCCTGGATAGGAGCTTATTTGTTAAGTACTAGAAACTGTTTTCCTCTAGACAGTGAGGAAAGTTGAGTGCTGTAGTAATTTGTAGCTTATTTAGTGCTTACAATAAGTTCTGAACAAGTGCTGAAACAAAAAAGCTGGCTAGTTCTAAGAAACAAAATTAAGCTAGAAGGTTTCCCTCCAACAAAGAAAGGCTTGGGCCCTAAAAGCCTACAAATAGTCCTGGACACAGCAAATCTATATCCAGGCTAGACTACCCACAGGAAAGGCAGGAAACAAGCTTAGAAAAAGTTTTTTTTTTTTTTAGTGGAAAGAGAGAAAGGAGTAGCAGAAACTAAGCTGATTGGCCTTCTCAAATGCTCTCCCTGTACTGGGTAGAATGAGGTAATGACACTAGACTGGGAGGAGACTCCCAGATCAAATTTACACTAGGGGCGGGCAACTGCAAAGCCAACAACTATAAAAATACTATAAAAACAGGAAGGGAGGGTGAGAAACAAACTGCAGAAATGTTTCTCACAGCTGAAAAGCAGCAGTGAGCCTTTAAATGACAGTTTTAAACAGCTAAAGGAGCCTCTAGAAAAAAGAGTTTAACTGCAACAAGTTATCAGAAACAAACAACCCAACAGATGCTTAATAAAAGTGGACAATTTCCAGTTAATACCTCACACACAGTGAAACTAGCTAGAACAATGCACAGTACACAAAGTGCTAAAAATAACAAAGAAATAAAGAACAAAGTAAACAAAAAACAGGATACTTGATGTTATATATATATTATAGCTCCAAGTTTGCTCAGTGTCCTTCCTTCAATTAGCTCAGTGTGAAATGGCAGAACACTCACAATTGAACTTCTTAGGTAACAGAAAGTTGAAACCTGAGACAGCTTTTAAGAAAGAAATCTCAAAAGAACCAATGAGGTGCTTAGTCTAAGCTGTAGTCCAGGTGACCTCAGTCAGCCAAAGACCTCAAACAATTCTTTCTCACTGAAATGCCTGATGGCTTTGGCTAAACCAAGAGGTCCCTGAATATGTGCTCCAACACACAGCCTACACAAACACTAGGCCCAAATACAAGATTGAATATGGAAATGCTACAAATATCCCCACTACTTAGAAACAAACTACATAAATGTTTCTCACAGCTGAAAAGCAGCAGTGAGCCTTTAAATGAATGTTTTAAATAGCTAAATGAGCCTCTAGAAAAAAAGAGTTTAACTGCAACAATTTATCAGAAACAAACAACCCAACTGATGCTTAACAAAAGTGGACAATTTCCAGTTAATACCTCACACACAGTGAAACTAGCTAAAAAATACACAGTACACAAAGTGCTATAAATAACAAAGAAATAAAGAACAAAATAAACAAAAAACAGGATACTTGATGTTATATATTATAGCTCTGAGTTTGCTCAGTGTCCTTCCTTCAATTAGCTCAGTGTGAAATGGCAGAACACTCACAACTGAACTTCTTAGGTAACAGAAATTTGAAACCTAAGACAGGTTTTAAGAAAGAAATCTCAAAAGAACCAATGAGGTGCTTAGTCTAAGCTGTAGTCCAGGTGACCTCAGTCAGCTAATGACCTCAAACAATTCTCTCTCACTGAAATGCCTGATGGCTTTGGCTAAACCAAGATGTCCCTGAATATGTGCTCAGACACACAGCCTCCACAAACACTAGGCCCAAATACAAGCCTGAATATGGAAATGCTACAAATATCCTCACTACTTAGATACAAACTACAGAAATGTTTCTCATGGCTGATAAGCAGCAGTGAGCCTTTAAATGAAAGATTTAAACAGCTAAAGGAGCCTCTAGAAAAAAGAGTTTAACTGCAACAAGTTATCAGAAACAAACAACCCGACAGATGCTTAATAAAAGTGGACAATTTCCAGTTAATACCTCACACACAGTGAAACTAGCTAGAAAAATACACAGTAAACTAAGTGCTATAAATAACAAAGAAATAAATAACAAAATAAACAAAAAACAGGATACTTAATGTTATATATTATAGCTCCGAGTTTGCTCAGTGTCCTTCATTCGATTAGCTCAGTGTGGAATGGCAGAACACTTACAACTGAACTTCATAGGCAACAGAAAGTTGAAACATGAGACAGCGTTTAAGAAAGAAATCTCAAAAGAACCAATGAGGTGCTTAGTCTAAGCTGTAGTCCAGGTGACCTCAGTCAGCTAATGACCTCAAACAATTCTCTCTCACTGAAATGCCTGATGGCTTTGGCTAAACCAAGATGTCCCTGAATATGTGCTCAGACACACAGCCTGCACAAACACTAGGCCCAAATACAAGCCTGAATATGGAAATGCTACAAATATCCTCACTACTTAGATACAAACTGCAGAAATGTTTCTCATGGCTGAAAAGCAGCAGTGAGCCTTTAAATGAAAGTTTTAAACAGCTAAAGGAGCCTCTAGAAAAAAGAGTTTAACTGCAACAAGTTATCAGAAACAAACAACCCAACAAATGCTTAATAAAAGTGGACAATTTCCAGTTAATACCTCACACACAGTGAAACTAGCTAGAAAAATACACAGTAAACTAAGTGCTATAAATAACAAAGAAATAAATAACAAAATAAACAAAAAACAGGATACTTAATGTTATATATTATAGCTCCGAGTTTGCTCAGTGTCCTTCCTTCGATTAGCTCAGTGTGGAATGGCAGAACACTCACAACTGAACTTCTTAGGCAACAGAAAGTTGAAACATGAGACAGCGTTTAAGAAAGAAATCTCAAAAGAACCAATGAGGTGCTTAGTCTAAGCTGTAGTCCAGGTGACCTCAGTCAGCCAATGACCTCAAACAATTCTCTCTCACTGAAATGCCTGATGGCTTTGGCTAGACCAAGATGTCCCTGAATATGTGCTCAGACACACAGCCTCCACAAACACTAGGCCCAAATACAAGCCTGAATATGGGAATGCTACAAATATCCCCACTACTTAGAAACAAACTGCAGAAATGTTTCTCACAGCCGAAAAGCAGCAGTGAGCCTTTAAATGAAAGTTTTAAACAGCTAAAGGAGCCTCTAGAAAAAAGAGTTTAACTGCAACAAGTTATCAGAAACAAACAACCCAACAGATGCTTAATAAAAGTGGACAATTTCCAGTTAATACCTCACACACAGTGAAACTAGCTAGAAAAATACACAGTACACAAAGTGCTATAAATAACAAAGAAATAAAGAACAAAATAAACAAAAAACAAGATACTTAATGTTATGTATTATAGCTCCGAGTTTGCTCAGTGTCCTTCCTTCGATTAGCTCGGTGTGAAATGGCAGAACACTCACAACTGAACTTCTTAGGTAACAGAAAGTTGAAACCTGAGACAGCTTTTAAGAAAGAAATCTCAAAAGAACCAATGAGGTGCTTAGTCTAAGCTGTAGCCCAGGTGACCTCAGTCAGCCAATGACCTCAAACAATTCTCTATCACTGAAATGCCTGATGGCTTTGGCTAAACCAAGATGTCCCTGAATATGTGCTCAGGCACACAGCCTCCACAAACTCTAGGCCCAAATACAAGCCTGAATATGGAAATGCTACAAATATCCCCACTACTTAGAAACAAACTGCAGAAGTGTTTCTCATGGCTGAAAAGCAGCAGTGAGCCTTTAAATGAAAGTTTTAAACAGCTAAAGGAGCCTCTAGAAAAAAGAGTTTAACTGCAACAAGTTATCAGAAACAAACAGCCCAACAGATGCTTAATAAAAGTGGACAATTTCCAGTTAATACCTCACACACAGTGAAACTAGCTAGAAAAATACACAGTACACAAAGTGTTATAAATAACAAAGAAATAAAGAACAAAATAAACAAAAAATAGGTTACTTAATGTTATATATTATAGCTCCAAGTTTGCTCAGTGTCCTTCCTTCGATTAGCTCAGTGTGAAAATCAGTCCTATTGGTTAAATGATAATGAAGGATCAGCTTCATATAATCAACTCCTCAGAACTTTGAGTGGCTAAAAATCAACCTGAAAGCTATGAATCCTTCACGAATAAAAACAAAAACCATGGCAGTATGGAATCTTAAACACCCCTCCCCCTGGTAATTAATTGTACCAACTCTGAGACTGCACTGCAGTGGGCAAAGAAGCAATTCCCCAATACTCACTCTATTGCATTCTCAAATAAATTACATCCCATTCACTTACCTGTGTTTCTTTCTATTTTTAGGTTCATAGGTACATATCAGGGTATTGATCTGTGAGGATCTTAAGAAGCTAGCAACATTATCAGTGAAGGACATGCTAAACCAGGAATGACTTTATGGTTTCCCCAAAAATACATCCACATTTAGTTTAAATAGGGTAAGAAAAGTACTTTGTCTTATGTAGAGTGGAAGATACTCCAATGGAAGTGGTACTCTCTGTGATACATAACCATCCCTCAACATGTTCTGTATGTGTTGCAAACAGATCAAGATTCTTTGAGTGGGCTTCATTCTACCATTGGACTTACAAAGTCAAATAGTTCTGAATGGATGGGGACTGTTGAGCTGTACCTCATTTCTTTATTTCACTTTGTAATTTATCTTGTTTTTATTTCAAGTTTAACTTCAATCTATTTTGATGCATGCATTCTTATTTTCAAATTATCTGCCTCTTTGAACGTGTCCAATATTAAATGGTCATCTGATCATCACAAACCCAGGAAACCCATACAGTCAATCCTAAAAATATTACCTCTTGATTTTTAGAATGAGCCAAGATAAAAGAATATATCACTGACTTACTCCTTCAGGAATTTGAAATTCTTCTTGTAAGTCAACAATTGATGAACTTTTCACTCTTCCCCAAACAAATCCACAAGAGCATTTGGTACTTATTTCTCCCTCAAAATACATCACAGTTTATTCTATCAGTTGTGTCAAAGGCAGATTATTTATATATAAACACAGCATTCAGTCTTTGTTTTGTACTTTTCTATACTGTTATCAATTGCATAATTTTTATCTATAGCCGATTGTCTCAGTCTAAATTTAAATTGATTCCTATGAATAGCACTCCCTCCCAGTTGCAGTTTTAACTTATGTAGCATCTAGGAAGGGAATATTTGTAATGAACTGTCTAACAGAAAAATACAGAAGTACAATCTGTGGCTCTTACCATCTTGGTGTTTTTTTTTTTTTTTCTTGGTGTTTGTTTCCACTCTGTCTGCTGATACTATGGAACTGGACTCAAGTCCAATGTTTTCATTAGGTATGAGAACCCTTACCCTAGATCCCCTATGGTGAAAGCAGTCCAGAGAGGATGTCATCTCGGCACACATCTGGATGTTTGCTGTCCTTAAAGCACCTATTTTGTATATCAGGCACTAACATGGTCACATGTGCTACATCTTCTGTTAATCACACTTCCTCCATGCAGTAAACAATGGAAACCTTCACTGGCTTTGGTAGCCATGCTTATGCTACTCTTGCACTGACACTGTCTATTCAGCACCCCTCCTGCCCTCTATAAGTGATCAGGTCAGACGTGGTGGCATGAGCCTGCCCCAAAACAAAAAAAAAAATCAGTAACATCATGGCATAGTACAACAAAGATGGAATTAATAGTATAGGTGCTAACTGCAGAGAGAGTAATATATGTAGACAGTTTAGGTAGATACCAAGCAGATTTGTTAATTGAGAGAAGAAGAAAAATTCATTAGGTAATTTCCTGACAAGTACATATCCATGCATGTTGAAATGAATTTTTAGTTGCTTGTTGAGTTTCCCAATTTTGGTAGTGGAGCGAAAGGACAATGGAAATTTGTTCCATGAGTATGCAACCGAATGAATGCAAAGTATTTTTTCAATATTTGTGTTTGGCTTGGTCAACTGCAGAAGGTTTTGTTGTGTGCTTCTGAGGTCACAACTGGGTATGTAGGGTGTAATTATTGATGTAAGGGTAGGGCAGGAGTTGGGGCTATTTTGGATGCTGTGTGCAATTTGTAGTTGCGATAGTTGAAGCATGTGGGGGAGCTTAGACCATCTTAAGCTTTTCAGGGATATATAATGATGAGATTTGTTGCTATTACTTGCCATGAATCTGGCTGTCTTGTTATAGGTGGTTTCTACTTTGGTTAAGAGATAGACGGGATGGTAGAAAAAATGTTTGAGCCAGTACAGGTCTAGATTTGTTAGGTATATATTTGTTGTTGCAGTATAGAAGACCTAGTTTTTGATTGGACTTTTTGATACAGTTTAAGATATGCAATTTGGATTTTAATTGGTTGTCTATAGTAATGCCAAGCAATTTGGTATTTCAGTCAGTGGTGATAATAGTATTATCTAGGGATGAGATGGTGAAGTTGTCTTTAGCTGAACTGAGGTTTATTCGAAGGAAAATGAGAAACTTGGTCTTTTTGAAGTTGAGAAGCATTTTTTTTTCATTTGGCTATTATTCTACTAGATGCAGAGATTGTTGAGTGATAGTGTGTAGATTTTGTATACTTTCAGAGGTGTTAATAATTGTGGAATTGTCTGCATACTATAGAGTGGGGGCAGGAGACATGGTGGTTATTTGTAAATATATTAAAAACTAGGGGTCCCAAGATAGAACCCAGGGGAACCCCAGTCTTAACAAGATGGAAATGGGAGAAGGATGTTTGCCATCTGATGGATTGATATCTGTTTAAGAGGTAGCTGTGTAAACAAGAAGGTAGTGGAGGTAGAGAGTTGTAGGTTGGAAAGTTTGTTTTGGAGGATGCAATGGGAAACAGTATCAAATGCTTTGGACAGGTCAAGGAATACAGCTGATACGAGTTTATTATTATCTCTGGCTTGGGCAATGCTCTGTGTGAAAGATGGGAGGGCAGTGGTAGTACTGTGCGAGGGTCAGAAACCATGCTGTGTAGGGGTAATTAGGTTCGACTGTAAGAAGTGGTTTAGTATTTGTCTATGTATACATTTTTCCAGTATCTTGGATAAGGAGGATAATATGGCAATAGGCCTGTAATTTGAGGGTTCTGTAGAATTTCCTACCTTGTGGAGGGGTATTATGAAGAATTTTATTCCAGATATCTGATACTGTATTTTCATAGATAGATCTATTGATAAGTATAGATACAGGGTATGCGATGGATTCGGCTGCATGTTTGACAAATAATGGAGGGAGTTTGTTGGCTGATGGGGAACAGGGTTTGAGTTTGTTAAGAAGTGATCTGATGAAGGAAGTTGCCACAAGTGCTAAGGAGAACAATGGAAGAGGTGAGGTGGGAGGTGGAGTTTTTATATCAAGAGTTTCTGGTTTAGTAAGCTTTACTATTGCTTCGATGAAACTGTTAAGTAGGCTTGCAGTTTCAATAGAAGGTTTGTTAGATAAGGGATTTGGTGAAGAGGGGTTCTCTGGAGATAGTACTTTGTTTATTGAGTGCTAGAATTTACTCAGAGATTTTTGATAAAATGTTTTTGTCTGATAAGATCTGCTTTTTTGTTTGGTTGTGAAGCTATTTATATAAGCTCAGGCAGAAGGTTGTTTTTTTTTTCCATGCTCTCCAGGCACTATCTCTGTTGGTCATAAGGGATCGAGTTGCCTGGTTTAGCCACGGTACATAATTACATTTTAGCCTAATTTTTCTACTGTGAGTCAGGGTGTTAAGGGTTTTTAGGAATAAGCTGTTGAAGTGTTGGCAGCCTAATTAAGGGGTAATGTGTGTAGGAATGACCAGTTTACAGTGGACAGTAATTTGTTTAGGGTGACAGGCTTGTAGTTTTTAAGGTTACGAGACTCTTTGTATTGGTGGCTCTTGTTAAGATTGGGAAAGTGTCTTACTAATGAGGTAGGGAGGTGGTCACTAAGGGAGCTAGGTAGGGTGGAAGGGTTATGATAGCACTGGTGGTTGGATACTAACATCCAGTCAATAACTATGCTGTTCTGGGAATTTTTTTGCTGATGCATGGGTGAGGTAATCAACAAGGTAAAGCCACAAAGGTTTATAAGTTTTATATGTTTCATTTTACACTTGAGCTATTCAGAATTACCACATGGTTATGTTATGAACTGATAAGGCTCAATGAATGTGTTATGCCCCTATTTACAGTTATATTCTGGGGAACACTCAAATCAATCCTTTATCTCTAGTAATACTTTATCAGAATGATATACCTTTATTTTTTTTTGCTCTGACATTGAAGTTACCAGAAACAAGTAACCTCTCTATCTCTCTATTTCTTGGAGTTTATAAATTTGCTTATATATATAAAAATGCAAATCTCACTTGCATTGTTTTCTACGAAACAATGTCCCACATAAATTTATAGTATCATATGCCCTGAGAAATATATACATTCACGGTCCTCTAAAGTAGTCATCAGTCTGGTGATATTTTGGTAAATTATCCAAGGACCTTCATTCTTTTTTAATAGTGGTTCTTTGCACCACTATCCAAGGACCTTCATTAATAGTGGCTCATTGCACCACTATCCAAGGACCTTCATTAATAGTGGCTCTTTGCACCACTATCCAAGGACCTTTGTTAATAGTGGCTCTTTGCACCACTATGCTAGGACCTTCATTAATACTGGTTCTTTGCACCACTATCCAAGGACCTTTATTAATAGTGGCTCTTTGCACCACTATGCTAGGACCTTCATTAATAGTGGCTCTTTGCACCACTATCCAAGGACCTTTATTAATAGTGGCTCTTTGCACCACTGTCCAATGACCTTCATTAATAATGGCTCTTTGCACCACTATCCAAGGACCTTCATTAATAGTGGCTCTTTGCACCACTGTCCAATGACCTTCATTAATACTGGTTCTTTGCACCACTATCCAATGACCTTCATTAATAATGGCTCTTTGCACCACTATCCAAGGACCTTCATTAATAGTGGCTCTTTGCACCACTATCCAAGGACCTTCATTAATAGTGGCTCTTTGCACCACTATCCAAGGACCTTCATTAATAGTGGTTCTTTGCCCCACTATCCAAGGACCTTTATTAATAGTGGCTCTTTGCACCACTAGTCTCCAATCTGGTCTATTTTCTTTGTTGTCTTTATGTGCTTAATGGACACTAGTGCATACTAGTTATGCAAACACCTTTTGCAATTACTAATACATCTGTCTTTTGCAATAGATACATTTATCTACATTCTCATATACTATCTATCTAAATTATGGAACAAATATCAAACTTAATATGGGATATGTTAAAAAAGAATTTATAACGCCTTATTGTTTATGCTCAGTATAGGCTAAATATGGAACATACGCTTACTTTTCTGTTTAGTGTATATTCATTGTTAATATTGTTCCTTCAACTTCTCCAATCACTCCCATGACTTTGCCGTAACAATGGATCAATCCCTTTGTCTCCTGGTGCTATGTTTACCTCTTTCATATAACTAGAGCTGTAAGAATATCTTGCTCCTATCACACAAAAAGAATGTGCTTGCGTTTTAATAAACAAAGGACTGAAAAGAGTTAAAAGATTATTTTTCACCCAAGATAATGTTTGCCAGTGTGATCTTACTACTCGATTGTAAATAACTAGATTTATAAAGATCTCAATAATATATCTCTAGCTTTATCAAAATTGTAGGCATCTTCTTTGCATAGTTTCCTAAGTTATCAGAAGAATATCTCTAGGCTTTGTCAAAACTGCACACAACTTTTTTGTATAGTTTCTTAAATACTGGTTTTAACAATGCTCCTTCTATAATTATTTCTAACATATCTCTACTACTGAAGTGAATATATTACTTAGTCATTTCACTGCTGTTTCTTTCTATGTCGTGACTGCGCATACTTCATTTTCTGTTATCCTTGTTGTACTTATGGTTATGTTGTTGTATCTCAGAGTCTTTGCTATATAACCTTTCTCTTTAGTCCTAGGTAGACTTTCCATACTAACTAGTTCAATTTGTGACATCGCCTTCTCCTTCCAGTGTAATAAACTAGACCTGAAAATATCCAATGCAATTTATACTGTTAGGCTGTTTAATGTAGTCAGTCTGAGACTGTGAATTAGTTGTTATGAGGTACAGGAAGAGCAGAGTCTATGAATACAATATACCATGGTACTCGAATGAGTTCTATCAAAAACACAAATTCCTTAATTCACTGCACTATTAATACTTCTGATGTTACTGTCAACATGGCTTTGTGAGCATTACAACATACGTAATGGCAATTAAATTGTCCTACAAGTATGATAGCATACCCATACATGACAATACAGTTATCAAACAGTTGTACTACTCCAAGGATAGTTTTTAAAATAGTAAAACCAGAACTTTTGATTTCAGTCTCTTAAGTACCTCTTTGCCTTACTTCTGAAATACTATCTGATATTTTTATAACATTCAGCTTGAACTTTCCCTGACTTATAAGGATGTTTCCAGTTTAGACTATTTTAGGTAGATGTTAACATCTGGTAGCCTTAGAAGGAATTAGTTGTAATTGTAACAATGTCATAAGCAACTAGTAATCATTTGCAAACAATCATTACAAAACAAATGAAAATTAATAGGTCTAGAAGCATACTCTTCCTATTAATACCCTTAGATTGCCTAATGATATTAGTGATACACTGTAGTTTCTTTGTTATCAATATAAGACATCACTGCTATTTATTTGTAGATTGCTTTAAAATGTTTTTATTGATAATGGTCCTACACTGACTCTAGTTCAACCACCAAAAAGGTATAGCAAAACAGAGCAATCATTACAAGAATGATAAATCGAATGGCCTGATAATGGACAGTTACACAAAAAGATAGCCCTGAGAGTTAAGCCCTTACTGAAAATCCCTACAATGTCAACAATTCACTCAGTTCTAAGAAAAACGACATAACTACTAATACAGTTCAAACAATCAAATATATTTAACTACACTGCAATAGAAGATTTATAAAAAAGCACTACCCAGTCAAATGACCACTATGAATGTTGTTTATGATAATGGAAAAATTCAATACTTAATATTCATAACCAGTTATAAACAATTATGGCACTGTACCCATTTTGAGTTCATGTAAAGTAAAATAGTGCAGGGACAAGTATAGAGAGCTCTTCCCTAAGTAAACAAATAACTGTTTTATTGCAACACTACCTGACAGCTCTTATAAATATTATTACTACATAGAAATACCAGAAACAGAAAATATATACACATTATTTTAGTAAGTGTACAATCATTAGGAGTGACAAACACTTAAAATTATACATCCTTACAACAAAGGAGCATTGCTACTACTGTGGACAAAATTATGATTTTTTTTCTGATTTACTTATATCTAATCATTTTAGACTGCGGTGATGGTGCTGCGGTAGCGTTGTCACCTCACAGTAAGACGTTGTCCTGTTTGATTCTCAGCTAGAGCGTCTTCTGTGTGGAGACATGCCTGAATGGGCGTACTTTTGTTGAAGGTTGTGCGTCAGGGCCTACAACTCGGCATGTAAAAATCTACTGCCAATCATTAGCAGGCTGGAGTTCCGCTGTGGGGAAAAGCCGAAAGACACAACAACTTATTTCTAATAATTTTAGCAATAATATGGGGGAAAAAGTATTCTTATAAAGGAAAGTGTTCCTGCTGAAGCCTTTAATGAGATTCAGTTCAATGTTTATTCAAACACAGCAATTTATATAATTCTTTCCTCTTATAGTTCAGCTAATTAATAATGTAACAAACAACAAATAGTAAACATAAAAAGATGGCAAACATTTTAATTAGTTGAACACTAAATTGCCTTTTAACATGCACCATGGATTCAGTTATGTATAGATTATTTATTCCAACTGCAGTGATAGAACTGCAGAGAAAACGCTTCCTAAATAAAAACTTTTCTATTTACGTTACACTGTAATAAAAAAAAAAAGTTCACACCACTCTACTGCAGGATGCAAAGGTACTGCCTCAAGTCATGTCATGTGACTGTTGTTATTGCTCTGTTTTCTAAGGACATTGTCACAGAACAGCTCTTAAGTACCAGAGTACTGATGAATATTCAAACAGTTCCTAAAAGCGTATTACACTGATTCTGTGACGTGTTTTTAATTTGACACAACAGATTCAGTTTTAGTAATCCAAAATGCTACCAGTTCATCGTTGTTGAGAAGTTCATTTGCGACCACCTCTTTGTGACTTCATGGACTTTAGCACTTGAAGCCTGCCTGCCTGTCAAAAAGCTCTTCTTTAATTTTATGCAAATGCACTTTCATGACTTCACTCTATCCAGTGTAGCTATTACTGTCCCCTTCTGCTTTTGCATTCATTCTTTAAAAGCACCAGTGTTTTCTGCAGTGAGTCTTGTCTTTGTAATGTAGGCCAAACTGTCTGAGTTGTAGATTTCTATTTGACCTTCAAGTGAACAACATTGGGCTATTTCCTAGTTATTAAGTCATTTGACTTTCTCAGAGTCTCTGGAATTCTCAAGAGTTCTCTGTCTCACCAAATTTCAAATTCACTGGTACCTAAATGCAGAGCCTAACTATCCCACCTTTCACAGTCAAATTTGACTGTTTGCACCATTTCTGACAATCAAAAAGTATCTGATCCTTAAAATCCTATCCAGATTTATTATAGGTTTCTTTCCATGAAGTAAGAATCTTTTTTAAGCTCATGGTGGCAATCACCATATATGAGTTCTTTGAGCCCAGAAAAATAAAAGCTTTCACTGAAAAGAATCCATAGGGTAAGATGACTTTGGATTTGTGACACTGAAAAGTAAGTTACCTATTTCCTTTCTCCTTTTAACTTAGTCAGTGTAGTTTGCAAGTGTTCCTCACTTTCATGCCTGTGTACACACTATATTTAATCTATTATGCTCTGTAGAAAAACAGTACATTGTGCAAGGGTAAAGGTGTCAGTTTTTGGTAATAAAGCAGCAGTCATTAGCCTGGCATGGTGTCTTTAAAACAATACTAATAGCAGAGTATAACCAATATTTTATCCAGGTAGTAAACATTTTCCTTGCATAACTACCTCATATTTTATACAGAAAAGGAAGTCTCCGACTCTAACTAGGATATACAAAAGCATAAATGAACAGAACACATTATTATACAATGAAGGTCTTTATGAACGGTGCAGTGGTTAACGTTGTCACCTCACAGCAAGAGGTTCTCCGGTTCGATTCTTGGCTGGGGTGCCCTCTGTGTGGAGTTTGCATGTTCTCCCTGTGTTCGCGTGGGTTTCCTCCCAGATTCCAAAGACATGCATCTGGAGCATTTCTCCCCAGGCCTCCACTGAAAACAGGATCTGTGGAATCTAGTCGGACTTTCCTGGTCAACAAATGATAAATAAATGAGCTAATTGTTTGCAATTTCAACATATTCTTTAGCTATTATGGTGTACCTTGGAAATTTAATAGGACATTCCTTTATGAGGACAGCAGTACATTACATTTCCAAGTTATGACCAGTCCTTGTCCGACAGAGAATATGAGTATGGTTTACTTAGTGTTTTATTTACCCAAATTATTATTTTATTTATTTATTTTTTTGCATTGGCTAGATCCCAATGATTCTAAAATAATCTTTTGGTGGAGAAACTATTTTTCATTAACATGCAACTACAAATGTCCAACTGTAAAACGTAAGTGAGCATGCTATGTGGAAATGTTATGATATTAGATGTGTAATGATTAGTAATAAAAGCAACAGGCAAATCTAACTCTTTACCCCCATGTATTATTAATATTTATGCAACTACTTATGCCAGGGAAACTTATACTGAGTTGTAAAGACTTGATTGATGAAAGTATTTGGGGAAATATCTACCAGTTGTATCACCAGTTTTGGTGCATGGGAGTGCAGTGCCCCATTTTGAGGATGAAAATAAAATGTAGAAGTACGAATGGGTGTGGTTAAAGGGGAGAAACGAACTGAAAGATTTGTTCTTCATTGTGCCATCTACATTTAAGCCATGATCTAAGTCTCTGGATATTAAATTCCTTAGTCTCATTATTCATGTTCTTCCCTGTTAGCGTTACTGAGTGCACCTTTTATAAAATTATGTAGTTTGAGATCATAGCTTCTTTGTCTAGATTCTATTTCTTTTATGATAATGGAGAGGGGGTGGTCTTTTTTTAAGACTATATGCAGTAACTGTTGAATAGGTCATTTTCATGACCATTATTCTACTCACCTTGCTCTGTCCAGCTAAATATTGTTGTTTTCTCATAAAAATAAATAACTAAATAAATAAACAATTGGGCACAGACTGGCTGTACTTGTCTTTATGAGTCTCAGGGACTCTGCTTACTTTTAAAATCCACCTCTTCTTCTCTGAACTTTACCTCTTCAGCTTGACTTTAATCTAAAATGGCAAACCCAAAACTTCTTTGAAAATAGCTCTATCTTATTTTAAACAATTATGAGAGGAAACAAAGTTCTTTTGCAACAGATATGGAATTTAAAATTGTTTTGATTGCACTCTGGTTGGTATATTGTTATGAATATTTAAGAAATCAATGATTGGAATTATTTCTGACTCTTACTGTGTTTGACGACAAGACATTGCTCTCATTTTTGTTGCTCCGCTGTCATAATTGCTGACATTTTTATTGATTTCCATAATAGAGTAAAACATTTTTCTCCTTATTGGTTCCCAGCCACAAGTCTGAGACATTATAGTCTGAGTTCTGATGCTTCAAAATAAATCAAGAATAAAAAAGACAAAGAGTGAATTACAAAAATCATTTTTACAATTTTCTAGTGTCAGCCAGCATTGACAGGGGCATTACTGTATCTTTTGTATGGTTTAGCACTCGTGATACGTTTGACTCTTAACAGTATAAAAAGCATCATCTTTAACATGGTGTTGTTTCAATAACAGCACAAAATCAGTGACAGTTATTAAATAATATTGTAAATTACTTACAATTCATTTTAATTTTCCAGTTGATAAAAAATGTGAAGTTCTTATGTCTCGAGTTATTGAATGACTGTAGCTAACCCTCAGTTGTTTTATTAGATATGACAAAATATGAGGGCATATTTGCATCTATTCATTTTGCTATATTTGTGGCTTTTACAGAGTAAAAAATGTTATCTTTGCCAATAGTAACTAAAATACTCTGTTGATAATGTTTGGAAACACAGGAAGAAGAATGTAGCATTTTAACCATCAAGCACACATCTGTGTGGTCCAGTGTTTTCCGTTATTGTCCATTTGCTTTGGGTTACTTACTCCTACCCCAGTGAAGCAGAAACTCCCTGCATTCCACAGATTTATATCTCAATGCCAAATTACCTCAGATTGGGAAAGATAATTCTCCGTGATGAAACGTGTTTAGATTTTTGTCGTAAGCATTTGATATTTGTAAAAGATACATCTGAAAGTAATCAGTCATCTGATGTAGAGGTCACCGTTGCATATATTGTACTAGTTACATAGGGAGGTTTACATTTTTAGGATAATACTGCAGAGACTAAGATGATCAGTCTAGATGTTGTATTTAGTCATATTTAAGGGGGTATTTAAAGAATATTATGCAACACACTGCTTAAACAAATGTTTGGCATTAAGATAGGAAAAGGTAATTGTGTAATGTCTTACAAATGCAAGAAGACATCATATCAAACAGAATAAAATACTTTGCAAGAAATGATTCTCATGTTTATATTCTGAATCCATCTTACAAAGTGTGTTGCCGATTGGGCTCTGTATTCTAAAAAGAAGTTCTTATGAGACATACAGTGTCAATAGATGGCAGTGTAGCAGCAGAGAAACAGGAATGTGCAGGTCTGCTGATCAACGTACACTACACCAAAGAGAGTACTAAAAAAATGTTCTTCTGTACTGAATTGTACATAATTGTTGTTTCTGAAATATAGAAATCTGCAGGAGAGCATTGAATGTAAATAAAACAATCACACCACGTGTGGAAACTGTGCTTGCCTGATTCATTGTTTTGAGAGTGAGAGTAAAAAAAGGAAAAAGGAGAGATTAGTCATGTCACGGTTTTCATTGTTTCTCTTTGTGCATTTTAAGATTTGCAGTTTGCAACAGCTGCAGAATGCGAATTTCTGTATGTGTTTTTAAATGCCACAGCTGGTAGTGGTTTAACTGAACTTTTATTAGATTCGGCAGTGGCTAACATGAACTGTAAAGCTGATAGTGATTGCAATCAGAATCGTTCTGCCCTTAGAGACAGCAATGAATGCCTGATGAGCAAGCAAGCTGGTGACTGGAGGTTATGTGTGATTTAATTTTAGCTTAAAGATGGTCTCATCTTGTCAGCTTGTTTCTTTCTTTCTATCCAATTCAAAATACTAATTAACAACTTAGCACTGTTTGCATTAGCTTGCAGCAGGAAAAACTTGCCTTTTTGCACAGAGAAAAAAAAATTAAATCTCTTCTAATTATCTCACTAGCAAAAGGAAGTTGATGTATTTGTCATGAGAAATAGCATCTTCTAAACCCTTGCCGTCCAGCAGATATGCATAGTGGATGTCAGTGCAGCTGGAGTTCATGCAAATACACATTTCGTGGTTATAGCAGGAACAGTTGAGTGACTATTTTCAGCAAAATAATTCCTTTAAAGTTCAAGAATCGGTTTCATTTCTAACTAGTAATAATGGGCAGCATTTTTCTTCTATATTTGTTACTATTTTTGAAAAGTATTACCTCAGTTATTGCTTTTCTCTCTGTAAGAGGAAGCTGAAAGACTTGACTTCACTGTCCTTATTAATATTTATAGCAGCATCCGGGGCACATTTCACCAGATCAAAAGAATGTCACAACCTGAATTCCTTCACACTCGCTGATAAGTTATTGACTGAAACAACTGATTTCCATATATTCTATGACTTTACTGCTTCTGCAAATGGAGCTGTTTGGTGACAAACTGAAGTAAGAAAAAAACTATTGAACCTGGTATCTGCATCTCACAATGTTAGTAAGCAGTTGTTTTCCTTTTTTTTTTTTTTTTTTTTTTTTGAAGATTCAGGAGAATTAAAAACACATAGCTTACTGCTTACTACATGAACAGAAAGTAGATAACATAGATTCTAAGAGTGTGTTTGTGAGAAAAAAGTACAAGGTTATTTTAATCTGACTTTTAATACTGTTCAAACAAGACCTGAAAATCACATAAAGGCGCACACACACACACACACACACACACACATATATAAATATATTAATATATATATATATATATATATATATATATATATATATATACACACACACATGTATATGGATATGTGTATGTGCATGCGACATATACATATACACATATATTTACATAGAGAGAGAGAGAGAGAGACACACATACACATCCACACACTATCTCAGGTTCAATGAGAGCAACTCATCAATTCTGGTTACAAATCACTGAATCATGACAATAGGCCTGTTTCCCCCTGCAGGACCCAAATTTATTTTAAATATTTTTCAGTTTACTTATTTATTGACATTTGCTAACCAAGGACTTGATAAAGCCCAGTTTAGTGATTTGGATGGTGCAGTGGTTAGTGTTGTCACCTCACAGCAAGAGGTTCTCCACTTCAATTCTTGGCTGGGGTGCCTTGTGGGGGAGTCTGCATGTCCTCCATGCATTTTGTGAGTTTCTTCTGGGTGCCCTGGTTTCCTGTCATGTAATAAAGACATGCATCTGGAACGTTTCTCCCCAGGCCTCTGCTGAAAGTGGGCACTGTCCTAGTCAGACTTTCCTGGTAAAGAAATGTTAACTAAATAAAGTTCCCAAAACACATTCCAATCATTCTCAAACATTTTTTCACCCAGCTATCTTCTTGCAAAATTTCACAGAAAGTTCCACATTTTCTACACTAATCAAGTTAACAGAAAAACCTTACACTTCCAGACCAAACCCTCAGACATAATAAAAAGATTACTTCTCTCCCTTCTAGCAGGTGACATTCATCCCAACCCTGGCCCAAACACTCTTACTCTAAACCCCCTCTGTCCCCCTCCCTCAGGCTCTAACTTACCCTCCAAACCCCCCAACTCTCTCTCTATAGCTCACCTAAACATCCGCATTATTAATAATAAAATTGCCCACCTCCATGCAATGTTAGACATACACTCTTTCGACATCCTTTGCCTGTCTGAAACCTGGCTCAAACCAGCAGCCCTAGACATTGAGATCACTCCCCCTGGCTACAACATCTACAGACTAGACTGCAAAGCCAAAAAAGGTGGAGGGATAGCATTTCTTTACAAAACAGGTATGCAAATTACTGTCTTACATTAAAAACCTCCCACAATAAGTAATGCCAAAATCCTTATCCCCAAACTTCAGCTTAACACACACAAATCCATCTATTTAATCTGCACCTACCTCCCCCCTGGAAATAATATCAGTTCCCTAGAAGAGATCCATTCAATTCCCACAAGAAACCATAGTACTGGGCGATGTCAATATGAAAACCTGTACCTCAGTAGACCCTCCCACCCCCTTAAATCTTCACGGTTTTTCATAAACCATTCAAACCCCCACCAGAACTAGCAAAACTAACAACAAAGAAAGCATACTGGATTGGATTTGGATGAATAGTCACCACCATACTTATACAGTCGGGACACTACCTGGTGACTTAAGTGACCATGCACTTACTTACTTAATCAGACATAAAAGTGCAACCCCCAACCTAACTAAATACAAAATGGTCAGAACAAATAAAACCTTTAACCCGGAAAGTTTCCTAACAGAACTCAAAGCTTGCAATTGGTCTCCTCTCAAACAGCTACCACTGGATGATGCTGTAGCATACTTCAACTTA
Source organism: Protopterus annectens (assembly GCF_019279795.1). Classification (NCBI taxonomy): domain Eukaryota; kingdom Metazoa; phylum Chordata; order Ceratodontiformes; family Protopteridae; genus Protopterus; species Protopterus annectens. Next base: position 859,338,581 of record NC_056726.1, on the reverse strand, counting down.
AAGTTCCTTTCTATTCTAGACTCTCATGCTCCCTTAAGCTCTATCAGAATTAGCTCAAAACCTGCCCCCTGGCTATCAAAAGATACAAGGCATAAAATTATCCTGAAAAATAAACTCTGGAGCAAATTTCGTAGCACTAAAGATCCTTCCAACCAACTTAACTTTTGTCAAATAAGAAACTCCACTAAAAAAGCTGTACTTCTTGATAAAAGAAAATACTTCTACGATTTACAACAAGCTAACCAACAAAGTCCTCACAAGTTCTGGGCAGGAATAAATACTCTCTTAAAGCCTGGTCACTCTGAAACCCCACGCCCCTCAGACATTTCAGAACATTTCAACCATGAAAGGCACTTAAGCTTCTGTCATTACAATGTACCAATATCAATAAATAAGACAATGTCTGCAGAGGTAGACAGCATCTGAATAATTCCACATTAAACAGATCTGTAACTAATGAAGAGGTTGCTGCTGGTAAACAACATTACCTTTCAGGGTCTCGTGTACAAATTCAGTGCCTGCCGCCTTTAAAGACTACATTTGGTATTATTGCAATAGGGAATGGCTGCAAACCAAAAACAGCTTCATAGTTACTTGAAGTATCATTCTAAGGTGGAGGGAGTTAATAGTGCAGTACCCCCATCCCCCTTAAAGAACACTGTAGCATCAGTAACCCATCTACATTGTGTGGGAGTAGAACCCACAGCCATCTGCAACAAAGATAAATATACTTACCTGTTATGCTACTACCACTGCTTTCGAATTCTCTAGCGCAAACACTGACCATTTGCTAAACAAAACTGTTGCACACTAAAGACAGACTTAGAATTAGCAACAGTAAACTTCTCTTCCCTTGAAACTCAAATTCCTTGAAAAAGTAATGAAATTCGCATTCCTTGAATATGCACCCTTGATAACTAAATGAAGGGTTAGCATAGTAGTTAAGGTGTTTACCTTGCAGACATTGATTTTCACATGTGGTAATTGGCTAGGCTTAAAACAGCCCACAGTAGTAGGTAGTTAGCATAGTATGAATCTATGAAGTCAGCACTCTGGTAGTTGGTGTAGAGGATTCATAGATTCATAGGATGATTCTAGACTATTGGCCTGGAGGTCCTTATTAGCTTAGTCAGGAATTTTGCCCATGTTCGCTCAAAGTCAGCACCTGTTTCCCCTGTCCACCGGGGACACAGATGGGATCCCAGAGGTGTATATTCTGTTTCTCATCCAGTCATCCATGTTCCTGTTAAAGACAACTGGAGAGGTACTCTGATTGACATAGAAAGGGAGTCTATTCCACAGACTGGGGAGTCTTTGAGACACAAATCTATCCCACCAACAAGTTCTATTAATGTCACAGACCAGGTTAAGGCTTTGGGTGCAGGTTGCATGAGTGGAGTTTGTCTTACAGATATGCAGCAACTCCATCAAGGCTGGGACTGAAATGGCCTTGTATGCCAGACATAGGTCACCTCTGAGCATAATGTATGAGAGTGAGTAGAGGAAAAGGGCTTTTAGCCTATCTGTATAGGATAGGTGTTTGAGACCCTAGATTTTCCTGGTCAGGAACCTCTGTGGTCTCTCCAACTGCTGCATGTGTTTGGCAAGGTACATGCTAAAGAGGGCATTCAAGCTCTTTTCCTCAGTAACCAAGGTACAGGTTTTTTAGAAAAGAAAATGCACTGGAGCCACCACAACCAGTTAAAGCTTTATTTAAAACACAGATAAGCAGTGTCGAGCATTAGCTCTTCGTCAGATCTAAAAACAGTTAAAACCAACCATATTTAAACAAATGACAACCAATCAGAGTGAATAGCAGAACCTATGCCCTTTCATTAGTGGTTTTAAAGGCATAACCTAGGTGTAGGTGATGGTGGTGCAGCGGTTAGCATTGTCACCTCACAGCAAGAGGATCTCCGGTTTGATTCTTGGCTGGAGCCCCTTCTGTGCATTGTCTGCATGTCCTCCCTGCAGTCGAGTGAATTTAAAGACATGCAAGTAGGTGCATGCATGTGCGGGTGTACCTTCTTTGAATGTTGGCTGTCGGGCTGGCAACTCAACACCGTAAAAATTCACTGCCAATCATTTGTGGACCGGAGTTCCACTGTGGCGACCCCTAACCTGGAAAAGCTGAAAGAAGACAATCATTTAACCCAAGTGTATGGTTAGTCTGCAATTCAGCTATCCATCTGAACTCAGCTAATTCAGGGCTGTGTACAATATCCCCTCCCCTGAAACTCTCTTGTTGATTGTGTAACACCATAAATAGAAATTTATGCTCTTTGTTTATGTCTATATGCTGATACAAAGTATTACTTCTCAAACACAGTCTGATGTCACTCATATGTTGCAGTATACACTGTTTCAAGATTCTATTAGTCTTTCCAACATAGAAAACTTGGCAGGATGTGCACTCAGCTAAGTACAGCACCTGCATAAAATTTAAGCATTTACTTCCTACCTGACAGAGGGTGTACAAAAATGTTTATTTTCTTTAGCATATTGACATGCTTTACATTTTATACATTTGAACATTCCCATTTTCTTATTATGTGTATTAGACTTTTTGGGAAGTATATTCTTGCATAAAATCTGTTTCAAGTTCTGGCTGTTAGTATAAGCAAATCTGGGGTGGGGTCCTACTATTGCTTCCAGTCTATCATCAGTGTATCAGATCTTCCAATTATTTTTTATCACCTTGGGTATAGCATCAATATCACTGTTATAATGTAAATTTATTCTAACAGACGTATTGTTTTTCAATTTCTGTTCATTAACAATAGTCCCATTATCAAAACTATCTACATTACACTCCAACCAGGGCTTGCCTTTATTCCTTCTCCAATCTTTCGTCCTAGCTATTGTCCTCTTAATTCTTTGTGCTGGATAGCCACAACTAGTAAACGGGCTGCATATTATTTAACTCACTTTCGTATAGATCTTCAGTGCACAGTCTAGATATTCTTAAACTCTGCCCACTCATTACACTATCAAAAATGTGCCTTGGGTACATGCTGTCATACATTAACATATTGTTCCTCCAGCAGCTTTTCCTATATACTCTGGTTTGTAGTCAGATCTTTGTAAATTTTCACATAGAAAAAAATCTATAGATTCAGCAGAATAACTAACTGTAAAACATAGAAAATCTGTTGTATTTTTCAAATAAGTAACAAAAGACACTAATTCATCAGGTGTACAACTCCACTTCAAGTGAAGAGTGATAAAAAAGGACTTCTGTGCAAAACAACTTGCAGGAGACTTCTGCAGCACTCAAGCCACACATCCTCCAGCACAAACACCCCAGCACTAAAAAACATCCATTCCTCCTACTGGCACCTTGATCAGGTGGCCAGATGCATTGCATACTACCCCCCATCCCTCCTGCCCCAGGCTTTCAGGTCCCATTCTGCCCTGTCCCACCCTCTGCACATTTTATTAAAAAAAATAATAATAATAATTTCTTCTTTTAACTGTAGAAAACTACTTTCTACAAATGTAGCAAACACTTGTTACTGTTTATACCCTGCCTGCACGAAGCACTGAGGTGCTCAACTTTTGTTTAAAAAAATGACTCTTTTCTCTTTTAAACTGTAGCAAACTGCCACAAATGTAGGAAGCAATTGCTCTATCTTTAGTTTAAAAAAAAAAAAAACAGAAACAAATCTCTTCTCTTTTAAAGTGTAGCAGGCAGGTTGCTATAGTTTATACTCCACAAAGAGTCCTGCAATGCTCAAGTTTTAGTTTGAAAAAATATATACATATTTTTTTTTACTTTTAAACTGTAGCAAACTGCTTGCCATAATGTTGCAAGTATTTGCTACAATTTGCACCACACACATATAGATACAGCAATCAGACTTGACAACAAATGCCAGTATTCTATTAAACAGTGATCAGGATTGGTTGATCATGCCCCACCAACACTTTGCACCTGGGGAAGTTGCCCCTTTCTCTCCACCCTGGCTAAACTACTGACTACCAGTTGTACATGCCCATTTCAGTAATGCATGCTAACTATAAGCCTAACCCAGTCCCCCATTCTAACCTGACACCTTAACTTAAAAAAAAAAAAAACTCTGCCACTACACAAGACAGACTTGGATTCACAAAGACACACCAACACACACTACATTCTTTACATTTAATTCCTAAACTGATCCTGATTAGGGTCCCTAAAATACACACCCTTGTACACAAACACAAAGCAACTATATCCTTAGCTAACCCTAAGTCTAACACCCAAACATACACCTAAGTACTTTCATCCCCTCCAAACCTCACTTACCCTTTTCAGTGAAGCATTACTTTGAGATCAGAAGTTTGACTATCCAGACAGTCAGCAGTCACAATCCCACATAGTGTATGCTGACCAAAGAGAAGTTCAACAACACACAAGGGACCCATATATATGTGCTATTTTAAACCATTGCATGCAGTGATTCAATCATGGCAAAAATGGTATCTCTTAAGACAGACAAAGGACAGCAGTTATGTTCCCATCCCCCACAACATGGTGGATCAAAGTTCATTTTCCCAGCCATATAGTAACCAATGTTTGAACTAGATTGCAAAATTCCAGTGACCTATTGATGCGGCACATGTATGTCAGTGATATACATGATTATTCTCTTCAGGAATTTAATCTTACTGGCACTGTACTGAGAATCCGACAAGAAATACCATCCTCTGTCAAGATCCACAGTATTTGCCAGAGTGGTTTGCCAGGGCATGCTTGTGCATAATCTTACTCATAGGTCATAGGTAATTACTAGGCTGGTTGCCCTTGTGGGCCATTTTAAGCATAGTCAGTTTCCCTTTCTGTGCTCAGAATAATCTATCCCATTTAGTTAGAGATTGTCCTTACCCATCCCATGGTCAATAATGTATATTACTCCAATAGGATAAAGCATTTAGGAGCTGCCTCTGTCCATTAGTAGTACAGGCGGCAGACCTGAGGGCACATTTTCTGTTTCCCATGCATACGTCAAAGATGTGCTTGAATACTGATAGGAATGAACTTTGTTTTATGTGGTTGGGGAGTCTGTTTCACAACAGCGGTATCTTCTGTGGGATATACCTGTTCCTACAAACTGTTCTGTTGATGTTGCAAAATGGGTTTAGATCCCTACACTAAGTATCATGTGCAGTAAATCCATAAGTAATGGGTTAGAGGATGCCTTGTATGCGAGACACAGGTCACCTCTTAGCAATCTGTAGGATACAGAATATCACAGGGCTTTGAGTCGGTCCTTGCAGAACATATTGATTAAGCCTTGTATTCTTTTAGTAAGATATGTCTATGTGTGCTCCAGGTGTTGATGTGTCTGGACAGTCTCTGGCATAAGTACCTTATACATCCTTTATAGCATGACTGGACATGGTTACTTCCCCTAATTATATGATTAAGGGTCACAGTGAATTAAATGGTCCACTGTAATAAAAGATTTTAATTAATTTAAAAGTTTTGTTGTGCTATTAAGTATAAATATTTTAAAGTGAAAAGCACTTGATGCTAATGTGCAAATAGTTTATTACTCACTCATTTTTTTCTTTGCTTGCATGCATGTGTTTGTGTGTATATTCGTGTATTTGTTTGTTTGTGTGTGCAGTCATGTTTAATTATGCTTGATTTATTTTTTGGTTCCAGTTCTGTGTTTTTTTATCATAGTGGAGATATTTTATTACAGTAAAGGCAGAACCTGCATGCTTATGGCAGATGTATTTTTGTTGTGATTGTAAGCAGATAAATCACTTCTGATAGCAAAACAACTTCTATGATTATTTTGCATGTTGTATAACAGCAGCCTGACTCTGTAAATATTGATTAATCCCCAGTCACATGATATCATTTTGGCCAGTAATACAGTTAGCTGTAAATGCCCACTTTGCTGCTGCTGTATTCCATGAAGGTATGTTTATCTAGCAAGACCTCCAAAGACTATGCTTTTCTTTCCCTGAGGCTGCTCTTTCTTTCCCAGAGGCTTCCCCTTCTTTTCAGGAGACTACCTCTTCTCTGGGGAAGGCTGTTCATCCATGTGAAGCAGAGTCCCCCCAAACAATTCAAGTATAACTTGGAAAACTTTGAACATAGACAGACAGGCTATAAATGGTTCATCTCTCCCAGGCCCCTCATTGTAAATGTTTCACGTCCCAAGTCTCGGATTACACCATCAAGGGTACCAGAACTTGTCAGAGATTTAGGATGCTTGGCTTGGTTTACAAAGATCCCATTGGTCATTAGCCTAGTACACACCTATATACCTATAACATAAACATGCAGTATTTGCAATGACACTGGTCATGCTTAAGTAATTGCTGTGGATGTGTGTTAAACAAGCCATTAATGTTTGACTGGTATGTTCAGAATATACAGATTGTACTGCTTCCTTGCAATGTTACTGTAGCAATTGTACTCTGAGAGTGTGGAGGCTGTTATTCTGTGTAACAGTCATGATTTAAGCCAAAATTTTAACTTTATACTAAAATTTGTGTGCAGTACAGGGACCTTCTTTGTCAATATTCCAACAGAGTGCAAGTGCAGTATATATTGAATGTCTGCATTGTATGTAAACATTTAGCAGGTTTCTAGTGATATTTTTCTTACCCATACTAAGTATATACTTACCGACCTCTGTACTTTTTATATTCTAAAGGACCAATGAAACCATCTTCTCATCTGCTCTAAGTAAAAAGAAAACAGCACATTTAGTGGCAATCATACATAAAAGAAGAATGGGAGCCCTTTTGCTGTTGCTATCCTGTTGTCAGGCAAGTCAGACATAGCATCAGTCTTTTGAAGATAAGTATAATTTGTTTTGCTCATTAAGTTTGCATAGGTGTCTTCCTAGTATCTGTGCACTACTGAGCAGAATCATATGCATTCTGATGAAGTAGGGTAGCCTGAAGTGTAATACATCAACAACCAGATAACATGAAGTAAATAAATGCATCCCTTATCTATTTCTATCTGCTTCTATATCTAGTGCTCTAAATATCATTTGATAGCTAAAAGCAGACACAAGCCATACCTTGAAGTCCATATTTCGTGCTTGAATTGAGGTAGGCTCTGTTTTTAAACTGCATGATTTTCATTGAACTTCAACATCTTTAGAAGTGATGCTTTTGACTGCACTGACATCTTTAACATGGCAGTCTCATGATAAACATATCTTCCTCTGCTGTGTCACAGGAATGGAATAATGCAATTAAGCAAGTGCTAATTCTTTGCACATAGTATAACAGCAAAAAAAAAAAAACTTTTATCTGGTTCAGAGAGTTCATAAATATAAAATGTCTTCACAGTTTGTGCCTACAAAAACACATACAAAAGCAAATAATACAGCTAAGACACCATTTGGTTTTTAGGTACAAGAAAAAAGCATGCTGTTAGAACTATAATGGTGCTGGGTGAAGGGAGTCTCTGCCTTGGGTGCAGGCTGTAAGGAAAGTAATGGACACTGCAGGGGAGTATATCGATCAATCCCAGCAAATCAGAAGTGCAATCGCTTTTCTTGGGCAGAAGCTTCAGTGATTGTCTACGAAATGATTTAGTTGAAGACTGTGTGTGTGTGTGTGTGTGTGTGTGTGTGTGTGTGTGTGTGTGTGTGTGTGTGTGTGTGTGTGTGTGTGTGCGTGTATGTGCGTGTGTGTGCGTGTGTGTGCGTGTGTGTGTGTGTGTAGGTGAATAGTATTATCAACTAGTGCAGATCTTTGTGACAGTTTCCGAAAGAGCTGTTACTTTGGTCTTTCACTCCGTAGTTTTTTTTTTCTTTTGTTTCTCAATTTTTCTTGAAGGGATGGTGTGCCAGTGGAGAAATTAGCCAGGTTGACAGCTAACCTAGCAACAACTCTGCACACATTTTCCTTACATTTTTGTATCAACTGAATAAACAGTTGGGCTCTTAGACATTTACTTCGTTCGTTCTTTATTTATTTATTTACACAAGCTTTATCAAAGCTTAATCTATACTATTATGTAGTATTTTTTTTTCCTCTAAAATGTTTCTTTGGCTTGAATACTATGTGGTATTACACATTATCATGGCAATTCACAGAAACACAGTAATAACATAATGAATGTCATGCTTATTAATCTGATCAGAAGTGGGAACTGCCTAATAGTATATGGAGAATTCCACACTAACATAAATGTATATTTTAACTCCCTGTACAGTAGCTTTGAGGGTAACATATAGTAAACAAATCAGACTACATTATATTGCTGACCATCTGAACAGCTTACTAGCCCTTTGTTGTTGGATAACTGTCTCTGGCTGGCATGCCATTTTCAAAGGTAAAGCCCAGATTTGCAATTAACTCATAGTTAATGGTACTACTTGTACAGAACCTGTGGATATAGCAAACCTGCTGGCTGACAGATTTAGGGAAAACTTCACTCCACTGTCCACAACCCATATACCCCAAAGCATCCCCCACCTAGTATCTGCGAAGGGCAGGTCTTAAATGCCCTCTTCAAGACCCAAACCACAGCCACTATAGGACCAGACAACATCCCAGGCTGTATTCTGCATGGGTTAAAACAGGCATTAGCTTCACCATTGGGCATGGTTTTCAGTCACATCATAAGTACTGGCTTCATCCCAGCAGAATGGAAAACAGCTATCATCATCCCTTTGCACAAAAGGGGTGCATACACGGACCCCAGAAACTATAGCTCCATTAGCCTGACCAGCCTTATCTGCCAGGCCATGGAACAAATCATCATTTATCTTATTAACAAAAATATAGTAAATCTCCAAACACTCAACCCCACTCAGTTTCGCTTTGTCAAAGGGAGATCATGCCTATTAAACTTGGTGGACTTCTTCAAGACAGTCACCAAAGCCCTAGACAAGGACAAATCTGTGCGTACGGCCTACCTAGTCTTAGCCAAGGCCTTTGACATAATCCCCCACTCAGGCATCATTGATAAACTCACCAAGCTGGGTATCAACTCATATATTGTCAGGTGGGTTGCAAACTAGCTCACTGATAGAACTCATACGGTCAAAATAGGGGAATCCACCTCCTCTAACACACCCATAACCAGTGGTGCTCCATGGGAATCAGTTCTGGGACCCCTACTGTTTGGAATCTACTTCTCTGAAGTACAGGCTAAAACTAAAGGACTGTGGCTGACAAAGTTTGCTGATGACTGCAAAATGGGACCAATCATTGAAACACCTGGCAATGTCAACATCCTGCAAGAAAGTCTTATGCAGACTAATGACTGGTGCCAAAGTCATGGTCTTAAACTTAATGCAAAAAATGTATTATCATCCCCTTAGGCAAGGGTGATGTTCCTGCAAATTACCACATCAATAGCAATACCCTAAGCACACAGTCAATGGTGAGAGATCTAGGCACACAGGACAACAGCAACCTTAACTTCAATCACCATGTCTCTACAGTGGTAAGAAGGGCATTTTATATTGCTCATCTCATAAGTAAGGACATTGACACCAGAAAAAAAGAGTTTATAACCCCCCCCCCCCCCGTACTCTTCCCTCACCGGGACAGTAATAGACTGCATTGCTCCCTTTGGTATGTTCCTTTCCAAACACTGGCAGCAATTGGAAAGACAACAAAGGTTCTTTGCAAAGAAAATTCAGGGTCTTCAAGATGTGTCTTATGTGGACAGACTGAAATCATTGTCACTTTACTCTGTGTCATACATACTGCTTAGAGGCAACCTGTACTTTGCATGTAGAGCAGTCTCTGACTTAGCTTTAATGGAAATCCAGCACATTTGCAAGTCAAATGGCACACAGGTCACTTGCTCAAAGGACCTTAACCTGGTATGTGATATCAACAGAACTCGCTGGAGAAACAGATTTGCCTCACAGAGGTTGCCCTACCTTTGGAACAAGCTTCCTATTCATATTAAACAAAACCCGTCATTGGGACTATTTAAGCATCATTTGGACGATTGGATAGGTAACAGGAAATTCACCCTGGGTGCTTCACTTGTGTCCTTCTTGGGCAGGGACAATAAGTGCTGATTTTAGTGACTGCTTGAGCCAGACACCCCTGGGAACATGGGTTGAACTTGGCTATGCTTGTAAGGGTCCTTGGGAAGTTAGCCTATTAACCTCCTGTGGTGCTATGATCCTATGCAGCATATGCATGTCACATAAGAATGGTTTATTCTTTTTTTTTTAGATTCTAGATTAAGGATGACATTTTTGTGCCTAATCAAATTTAGTTTTATTCAGAAAGATGCAATCCTTGCCTGTATTGGCTCATTTATAGGCTTGTTCCTTTTCAGTGTTAAGACTGTCATGGCCTGGGTGTTATGGAACAACATTGTCAGTTAACTAGGAACTAAACCAAAATGGGAATACTTTAGATGAGGATCTTTGTTTATTATGATTTGCTTTCAAATTTGATCTTTATTTTTGCATATGTTTTGGAAAGAATCAGTCAAGGTATTAGCTTTGCTCTTCCTTATTAAATTGTATCTGGCAAGTCTTTAACAATGTTGCTAAGGGCTGTCCATTTAGCCCCTCTTAAAATAAATTAATGCATTCTAGAAGACTTCTTCTGATTCTTCTGAATTATATGTAATTCTGCAGTCTAAAGAATGAAGTACAGAAATGATGCAACGTCTGGAACAGAGATTGACTAAAAAACAAAAATAGAGAGAGGAGAAAAACACACACACACACGCACACACACACACACACACACACACACACACACACACACACACACACACACACACGCACAACATGTAACAAGGAAAGAGAGGCCCTGTTTCCACTGAAGTACTCAAGACAGTCAATTCTGAAACCTGAGTTATCAAGTTTTGAAATAAGGTCACAACTTTTTTTCCAGTCATTTTGACATTATTCAAATTCTGGCCCTGCGTGTATTTTGACAGTTTATAAAACAGTATATCATGTCAACTAATCATACTTACACAATTACATAATTTATATTAAACACAAATTGCATAATTGCAAATCACTTCTCTAAATCAAATCCATTTTATAAGTTAACAGACTTCAGTAGTATACATTGATTTTCAAGATCCTAAAGCCATCTCCAGTGTAAGAAATTTCATCTAAAAAGATGAGACTTAGGTTTGTTTGCTGTATCCCCACACTTCTCAAAAAGACAAAAAAAATCATAGTGCCTCACACATGGAAAACCCAGGTTAAATATATAGTGCACAATGGTCACAAATGATACATAATACAGCAATCTGTTCAGTGTCTGTATCATCATTTACCTTAATAGGAACTTATTCCTCTAGTCAGAATGCATTGCAGTGCTAAGTGATAGGTACTTTTACCCTAACCAAGCCCCAGAATACCAGAGTTTGATTACTTGCCCACCCAATGCAGGTCCTGGCCAGGAAAGAATAGAGTGAGCAGCTGCTACCAGTTGGAGTCCAAGTGAAAGAGCTCACCTTTTAGAAGGCTAGAATAGGAGCACTTGTGTTAGGAATCTGGGAAGTGCCAGTCTGCAAGGGACTGCACATGCATTTTTCTTAAGTTCCAGGTGTGCAGACACACTTCTTTACACAGGGTACAGCATAAGTAGCATTGCAACACACTTGTTACCCAGCAGGGGAATATGATGTAATTAGACAAGATAATTAAAAATACACACAGAGGTAATGGAACCATAGTCTATAAAGCTTATCTAAATTCGACTCATCTGTTGATGCATCATTCTTTAACAAACTGTCCCAGTCACAATTAAATAAACAACCATAACTCCATTACTTTAGTGCAGATTACTTGTCCCCCGAATGCTTTGAAGTCAGAAGCAGAAGATGATCTTTAATGACCTAACCGTATACTTGGTGACCTGAACACACTGACTGTTCTTTGTCTGCCTAATATCCGAGACTCACTCCTCTAAACCTTTTTGGTTCATTCAGCTCATTACCTTCCCAACGCTTAAGGCAAATGCTCTTTGAAAAGCCAATGGTCTATAATGTTTCATAGCCACTAACCCAAAAAAAGTTATTAACTCGGATCTCTTATCTGATAATCTGAGTGACCAGCACATGGACAAAATATAGCGCTGTTCAAAGATAAGGAAATGCGCACGTGTAGTCTATATATATATATATATATATATATATATATATATATATATATATATATATATATATATATATATATAATATATATATATATGTATATATGGGTTCCCTATGTTAGACCGACAGCTTGGAAGATCGACACTCAAAACACCGATGCCAGAAGAACGAAACCTCAAAAACATGAAAGTTCACATGCTCAACACACCACAACCCCGACACTTAACAAAACAAAAAGTGCACTGTTACACACAACACACACACAACACAAGCACACCAACAACCTAAAAACTTACACTACACCTTACACAAAACTATCGATGCACTAACCTTAACCCAAACCCTAACCCTAAGGTCCGTAACTATCGCACACTCATCTTACCCGCTCCCTAACCCTAAGTCACTCACTATCGCACACTTACCTTACCTGCCCCTAACCCTAAGTCCCTCACTATTGCACACTAACCTTACCTGCACCCTAACCCTAATTCCCTCACTATCGCACAGTAATCTTACCTGCACCTTAACCCTAAGTCCCTCACTATCGCACACTTACTGGGTCATGCCCACAAGTTACCCCTGTCGGTGTTTTCGCTGTCAGGATTATGAGTTGTCAGTCATCTGCTTTGTCGCTCTTCTGGCGTCTGTGTTTTCGTGTCGATCTTCCGTGCTGTTGGTCTAACATAGGGAACCCGTATATATATATATATATATATATATATATATATATATATATATATGTTTCCCCTATGTTTTGTTGACTGCTGTTTCTTCAACAAATGCAGGAGTGGGTTTAATGTCAACAGTATGGAAATAGCCTAGTGGTGGAAATGTTGATGGTGTTTAATGTTGACACAGGTAAGTGGGGTTGGGGGGGGTGACAGTGTTTGTGCACATGAGTGTGGGTTAGGATTAGGGTCAGGGATAAGTGAATGATAGTTTTTTTTATGTTTGTGCGCAAGTATGCATATTTTAGGGTTAGGTTTAGAGTTAGGTTAGGGAATAGATGTAGTGTTTGTGTATGTTTGCAAAAGTATATGAATCTGAGTGCTTCTTGTGTAGTGGCAGTGTAAAGGGAAGGTTCTTATGAAAGTAAGATGTAGGGTTATGTTTGAGAGAAGGGGCAGCATTAGGGTTAGGGTTGGTACCCACTACTAATGGGGTGCGGGGGGCTCTGTTTCCAGATTCCAACACTGTACTCATTCCATAATCAATGAAAAACATTATTACCAAACTGGATTTGCAGAGATAGTGGCTGATATATTGGCAACCACAACAACAGACACGCACACACACACACACACACACACACACACACACACACACACACACACACACACACACACACACACACACACACACACGCACAACATGTAACAAGGAAAGAGAGGCCCTGTTTCCACTGAAGTACTCAAGACAGTCAATTCTGAAACCTGAGTTATCAAGTTTTGAAATAAGGTCACAACTTTTTTTCCAGTCATTTTGACATTATTCAAATTCTGGCCCTGCGTGTATTTTGACAGTTTATAAAACAGTATATCATGTCAACTAATCATACTTACACAATTACATAATTTATATTAAACACAAATTGCATAATTGCAAATCACTTCTCTAAATCAAATCCATTTTATAAGTTAACAGACTTCAGTAGTATACATTGATTTTCAAGATCCTAAAGCCATCTCCAGTGTAAGAAATTTCATCTAAAAGATGAGACTTAGGTTTGTTTGCTGTATCCCCACACTTCTCAAAAAGACAAAAAAAATCATAGTGCCTCACACATGGAAAACCCAGGTTAAATATATAGTGCACAATGGTCACAAATGATACATAATACAGCAATCTGTTCAGTGTCTGTATCATCATTTACCTTAATAGGAACTTATTCCTCTAGTCAGAATGCATTGCAGTGCTAAGTGATAGGTACTTTTACCCTAACCAAGCCCCAGAATACCAGAGTTTGATTACTTGCCCACCCAATGCAGGTCCTGGCCAGGAAAGAATAGAGTGAGCAGCTGCTACCAGTTGGAGTCCAAGTGAAAGAGCTCACCTTTTAGAAGGCTAGAATAGGAGCACTTGTGTTAGGAATCTGGGAAGTGCCAGTCTGCAAGGGACTGCACATGCATTTTTTTCTTAAGTTCCAGGTGTGCAGACACACTTCTTTACACAGGGTACAGCATAAGTAGCATTGCAACACACTTGTTACCCAGCAGGGGAATATGATGTAATTAGACAAGATAATTAAAAATACACACAGAGGTAATGGAACCATAGTCTATAAAGCTTATCTAAATTCGACTCATCTGTTGATGCATCATTCTTTAACAAACTGTCCCAGTCACAATTAAATAAACAACCATAACTCCATTACTTTAGTGCAGATTACTTGTCCCCCGAATGCTTTGAAGTCAGAAGCAGAAGATGATCTTTAATGACCTAACCGTATACTTGGTGACCTGAACACACTGACTGTTCTTTGTCTGCCTAATATCCGAGACTCACTCCTCTAAACCTTTTTGGTTCATTCAGCTCATTACCTTCCCAACGCTTAAGGCAAATGCTCTTTGAAAAGCCAATGGTCTATAATGTTTCATAGCCACTAACCCAAAAAAAGTTATTAACTCGGATCTCTTATCTGATAATCTGAGTGACCAGCACATGGACAAAATATAGCGCTGTTCAAAGATAAGGAAATGCGCACGTGTAGTCTATATATATATATATATATATATATATATATATATATATATATATATATATAATATATATATATATGTATATATGGGTTCCCTATGTTAGACCGACAGCTTGGAAGATCGACACTCAAAACACCGATGCCAGAAGAACGAAACCTCAAAAACATGAAAGTTCACATGCTCAACACACCACAACCCCGACACTTAACAAAACAAAAAGTGCACTGTTACACACAACACACACACAACACAAGCACACCAACAACCTAAAAACTTACACTACACCTTACACAAAACTATCGATGCACTAACCTTAACCCAAACCCTAACCCTAAGGTCCGTAACTATCGCACACTCATCTTACCCGCTCCCTAACCCTAAGTCACTCACTATCGCACACTTACCTTACCTGCCCCTAACCCTAAGTCCCTCACTATTGCACACTAACCTTACCTGCACCCTAACCCTAATTCCCTCACTATCGCACAGTAATCTTACCTGCACCTTAACCCTAAGTCCCTCACTATCGCACACTTACTGGGTCATGCCCACAAGTTACCCCTGTCGGTGTTTTCGCTGTCAGGATTATGAGTTGTCAGTCATCTGCTTTGTCGTTCTTCTGGCGTCTGTGTTTTCGTGTCGATCTTCCGTGCTGTTGGTCTAACATAGGGAACCCGTATATATATATATATATATATATATATATATATATATATATATATATATGTTTCCCCTATGTTTTGTTGACTGCTGTTTCTTCAACAAATGCAGGGAGTGGGTTTAATGTCAACAGTATGGAAATAGCCTAGTGGTGGAAATGTTGATGGTGTTTAATGTTGACACAGGTAAGTGGGGTTGGGGGGGGTGACAGTGTTTGTGCACATGAGTGTGGGTTAGGATTAGGGTCAGGGATAAGTGAATGATAGTTTTTTTTATGTTTGTGCGCAAGTATGCATATTTTAGGGTTAGGTTTAGAGTTAGGTTAGGGAATAGATGTAGTGTTTGTGTATGTTTGCAAAAGTATATGAATCTGAGTGCTTCTTGTGTAGTGGCAGTGTAAAGGGAAGGTTCTTATGAAAGTAAGATGTAGGGTTATGTTTGAGAGAAGGGGCAGCATTAGGGTTAGGGTTGGTACCCACTACTAATGGGGTGCGGGGGGCTCTGTTTCCAGATTCCAACACTGTACTCATTCCATAATCAATGAAAAACATTATTACCAAACTGGATTTGCAGAGATAGTGGCTGATATATTGGCAACCACAACAACAGACACGCACACACACACACACACACACACACACACACACATACACACACACACACACACACACACACACACACACACACACACACAGACACACACACACACACACACACACACACACACACACTCACTCACATACAAACAAAGGCTATGCCTATGGTATATACCATGATACTTAAAAAAATTACTACTGCCTCTGCCTGATTTGATCCTGTGGCTTATTAAGTTGTAAGTTCATAAATAAAAATAAATATTTACAGACTGTACAATCTGGATATTTATTTATATTTTTTTAATCCTCGTTGCATATTTCGTGTGAGTAGTGTCATCATCGAAACCCTTTATTTGCTGTTCTAGAAAATAATTTTAATGACTTATTTAAATATATAGGATACGGCTGCAGATTAAATGCAACTGTGTCCTATGACAAGCTGTTTCATATGCAGGTTAATATAATGTCAGTCCTGCCATTAACTACTTTAATGCAAGTCATCAAGAGGGTTGTGTTGTGCTGCGGCTGAAAGTGAGTCATCAATTGGCTACTGCTTTAAGCAGTATGAAGATGGGTCATATCTGCAACACTGTAATAAGTGTATAATTATATTATATTAATATTATTATCAATGGAGTATTCCCGGTGAAACTCTAAGGCATTAATACATTACATTGTATACACACCAGCAATGCAGAGATGCACATTGAGCAAAGTCCTTCAAAGGATTATAAAACTGTTTGGTGAATGCTGGATTTATCTCTAGTGTGAGCGTAGGACTTTTAAAGTATTAAGTACTTTCATCTACTTCTTCTTCTTCTTGGTACGTTGGGCACATATCTGATTTTGATAATTAGGTTTTGTGTTTTAAACATTGCTTTCCACTAAATGTTATGCATAGGTTGTTCCTGTATCTCTTCAGCAAGGTAATAAATTCAGATGTACTGTGTCTCCAAAGTAAATCAGATTCATGGATCTGTGTGCTTTGCATTGTCAAGTAATGCATAATGAATGCTTAATCTTTCCAAATCACTACGATAAATACTTAGCCATGGAAAAATGCACTCTTTTTATACAATCTCAGATGTGCCAGTTTCAAATATCTTTTTGTTATATTTATTTTAAAGCTAGACAGAAACATGCCCCTATGTATGCGTCACATTTGATTTTATTTTGTTGTTTTACTCAGT
Organism: Protopterus annectens; assembly: GCF_019279795.1. NCBI lineage: Eukaryota > Metazoa > Chordata > Ceratodontiformes > Protopteridae > Protopterus > Protopterus annectens. Next base: position 859,321,378 of record NC_056726.1, on the reverse strand, counting down.
GGCATATACAGTCCTTTGGTTACATACAGATACATAAATAGAGTTGCAGGGATTTACAAAATCAGTCAGACACATGATCAAACCCTAAAACACCAATGCTAAATCACTGAGAAAAAAATGAAATAAACAAAATAAAAAAGCTTTAAATATTTTTTATGCACACCCCCCCCCCCCAAATGTTAATAGAAAATGAGTCTGATATTCTGATCATTCGATGCAATGAGTAGAACCCGGATTTAGATATAGATATAGATATATACATCTGTACACTGCACAGCATATAATTCATGAACATTGTGGTGGTGCTGCGGTAGTGTTGTAAGACGCTGTCTGGTTCGATTCTCAGCTAGAGCGTCTTCTGCGTGGAAACATGCATGAATGGGCGTACATTCGTTGAAGGTTGTGCATCAGGCCTGGCAAGCTGGTATGCAAAAATCAACTGTCAATCATTAGCGGACCGGAGTTCCGCTGTGGCGACCCCTAACCGGGAAAAACTGAAAGACACACAAACAAACATTGTTATTAAAATTTTTGTTTATCGCGTATCACTTTTCAAAGGACAACATCAAGTTGCGTTGTTATATACCACAGATTTAACTGATTGCAGTTTAGGTTTTTGTTCTTAAAATTCAAGGCCTTACAATATAACCTCACATGACAGTGAATAAGGTAAAACACAAGCTACATTAGCAGGTAACACATTTGATTTAAATAACTCTTGAAATAGAACTGTACAGTGAACCATAAATGCAATTTATTATTAAGATGATTTTATTCCGCTTTTGTGACTTTCATGGTTTGAGTCAATTGGGGCTAGTTTCATTTGCAGCAGAATGTTATATATAACTAGGACTAAGACCCATCATGTTGTAGCATCAGGAACTAATAATAGGCTACAAAATAGACAATGCTGATCACACTTTTAACAGGACTCTTCTAAGAATTGATGCTGTCTCAGTAAAGGATGTTTTAAGGGAAATTTGCAATCATGCATAATGCCAGTTTTATGACCAAGTAACATTATGATACTGGCAGTGAAGCATTTATAGTACTGAATTTGAAAATTGTGTACAGTAGCATAGCTTCTGACAGTCTACAGCAAATCACAGTTTGCTAGACATTTCTAAAATTGTTTAAATGGGTACTGAGAGGAAGAATGAGACAAGACAGGAAGAGATAGAGAGAGAAAAAAACAGGATTTTCCGTTAAATACATTTTTCTGTTTACTCCTTTTTAAAGTTGCAGTCTTTGATATTGCACTGCAAAAACTTGCTACAGCTGAGAAATAATCCTGAATCAGCTTTTTAAAGTTAAGACAACAGAAAAAAGGAAAATGTAGATTTGCAATAAAACTGTAAGAGATGTTTAACATATCAAAACAATCATATTCAATTTAATGAGAATGCACTATTGGAAGTTTATATAAATAAATGTACACAAGTTTGAACCTCATGAAAAAAGCAGAACTGAGTAATACAAGACACAACTCTGGTATTCTCTTATTTTGTGCTGTTTTATCAAGTTTTCCCTCTGAAAGCACTGCTGGATTTGTATGCTTTCAAAACAAATTCTGATTTACTACACAAATGAAACTATAGCCAACCGCTGTGATTAAACATTCATTACCTAGCTGTTTTAATTTCAATGGTTTTATTTCTTTAATTTTGATTTCCTTAGAGAGATACCTAGAGGAGATACTATTGCAGTTCACCACTGACTAGAAGGCGATTAAACATTTTATAAATAACAAAAAAAAATCCATAGTGAACATGAGGGCATTTTCAGTGTTGTATTAGTTGTTATACCATGGTGCACATTGTCTTTAAGGTGGTAACAACATGCCTTCTATGTAATCCGATACATTTCATATAGATTAAACATCAACGCAGAAAGATTAGTCAACAAATGTTAAAAAAAGATAATATGTGAAACCATAAATAATCTCTGGTGTCAATAGAAATGAGAGATGAATGACGGCCTCATCTAAACATACACAGTTGTAAGGATAATGTACCGCTTACACATTGTATATTGTTGCCATATGCTTCCTGTAGAGGTCCTTAAAATTACTGATTGCTTTTTTTTTCCTAATCCTGGTTCTCTGACACAGAGTTTAATATGAAAAGGTCAGTTATGTCAGCATACAAATGAGATCACAAGAAGAAAATTGAATTCATTGTTATTACATCGTCATAGTTTTCAGAGGAAATGACATCAGCGAGGTGATCTTCTTACGGTAGAATGCCAGGTTATTCCAGGACAGATTTATTGCAATAACTTAAATTGGAAGAACTGTAAGACAATTTAGAAGTATTATCTGAGTGAATATGCAAAGGCAATGAAGGCAAAAGATAACTGGGTATGCCAATAAAGTCAGACATCACCTATGTCACTGACAAGGTGAGAAATTGAGTCATATTTTGCAATCATTTGTGACAAAAGTAGACACAATAAATGAGTATATTGCTGGCAGAATTATCTCCTCTGTGCCAGAAATGGAGATGTTGATGTCGAATCCTTCTCAGTTATGGTTTGGAATGTATTTGCAGATATCCAGTTCGATATCCCAAAAGTGTGGCTGACAAAGCTTGCTGATCACTGCAAAAAGGGCATTGTTATCTGTTCATCCACTGATACCAAGCACCTGCAGCAAGGACCAGTAAGAGCTACCTTTCTGTCCAGTGTTTATTAATTTGGCATCTGCACCTGCTGTTAACTCCTTGAGTACTGTGCTGGGGCACTTATGCTTTCATATCTGACATCTCTTGTGGCATCTTTTCAGTTATATTATCCACCTCATAGAATCTTCCGACATTTTACCTGTTGTATTAACAACCATGCACAGTCATAGAGACAGTTCTGTCTATAGTTTCTGGATAATTGCTTTGTGATACCCATGCATGCTACCCTGTCTCATATGAGTAATTGTTACTGCTTGACCACCATATTGTAGCATTCCTTTCTGTTGCTCAGGCACTATTGTAATATTACTTCAGTGAACATCACTGTTTATGGTGCTGGAGCATCTGTGCCTGCTATTCAATTGCTCTTTGTAATACTGTACTGCATTATATTGTTCAGTATGGAATTGTACTAGGTTTTACTGCGCTTGACCAAATGGTCAAACATTCATTTGAATGACCTGTGAGAGAACCTGGATACACAATTCTACAAATGCATATCTGGTTGACTGCATTTTGGTAGACCACTTATGTAATATTGTACATTTGGACTGTTGTAGTGTGCAGAACATCATTGCAGTGGTTAGTCATTTCTTATGAGTTGGAAATCATTGCTAGTGAAGTTACTTAGTGTGCACCATTAGTGATTCCTTTCTATAGGCTTTCTCCCTTCTTCAGGTTTGTGTGACAGTGGAAGTCATATACATAAGAGTAAGGGGAAAGGGAGTTTGTAGCGAGGCTTGACTCTCAGCAAAATTCTTTCCCTTGAATGGGAATTCTGTTCTAGTTCATTGTTAATTATGTCATTTTTGGTGCAGTCAGTTATTTGGGCATTCCATGTGTTTTTTTTCTCTCTTTCTCTCTTTGTCTTATAGGTTCATTGGTCGGTACTAGGCTACCATCCCTAGGGCCTATACAAGCCTAGTCATAACAATTCCCTTGCTATTTCTTCTCAGAATATTTGCTTCCGTGGTCCCCTGTCTAGTAGGGCGACTGATGTGATCCCCAGGGTGAATTTCCTATCTCCCATCCAATCATCGAGGTTCCTTTTGAAGAGGGCCAAAGAGGCGCTCAGCTTCACATGTATGGGCAGTCTATTCCAGAGTATGGGGAGTCTCTGGGTCAGGAACCTATCCCTGCAGCATGTTTTGTTCATTGTGATGACCAGGTTTAGATCCCTGGAGCATGTAGCATTGAGGGATTGGCTGAGAAGGCGATATGCGACAGAGTTTAGTTTGTTTTGCCATTCAGGATGTTTTGCATTGACCTTTCATGAATGGTACTGTAGTGCATGGCATCAGATTGCATTACATGTTAGCGTATTATACAAAGTTGTACTATTTTGACTGTTCTGTGGCTCTTTTCACTGTCCATGTATACATCATATATCTAGTGTATTGTGCTGCATTATTCTGTGTTGCACAGCGTTTGCATTATTTGCATTGCCTCAGTGTCCCAGTATATGTTATACAGCTCCCCTTCACTCCTAAATAAACTAAGGGTCATCAAATTCTGTGACATCACATGTCTAATGCCACCTGATGTCTCCAGATCCGAAATAGACTAAGGGTCATCAAATTCTGTGACATAACATGTCTTATGCCACCTGATGTCTCCAGATCAATGAGATCAGGTGCTTAGTGGTTAACATCTTCACCTCCCATGCACAAGATACAAGGTTCGATTCTGACCTCTGTCCAATGCCTGTTTGTAGTTTGCATGTTCTCCCTGTGTCACCATGGGGTTTCTCCCATTTCCAAAAAACATGCTGAGTGTTTCCATCTCAAACTCACCAATGACTGGAGCTGTGGGAAGCAGCACAGACTCTACATGGTGCCCTATAGGGGGAAGAGTTGTACAGACCAACCACTTTGGGCATCTGCTGTGGTGCACAGTATCCTCAAGATAGGAGAACACGGATAACAGACTGTGCACCGTGGCAGGGTTAGCCACTCGATGGTGTAAAATATGGCTCTAGGTGATTTGGTCATGTTGACTAATGTTGCCAAAAATGGCCATGAGTAGTTACCGGTGATAAGTGGGTTGAGGATCCAGCCTACTCTGACCCACGCCAGGGACCTTTGCTAATGTTGGCAGGGGTATACGTGCCCCTATTGGCCAGTGTGTGTCTGCCATAAAGCCCAGCAGTCTTGTGTCAGTAAGCTACTGGCTGGCTGGTGTCTAGTTTCCCTGCCTGGGTTATCTGGGATAGCTCTGTTGAGCGGAAGCTGGATGTAAAACCAACCAACCTGCCAAACATGAACTGAGAATTGCTACACTTAAAGTAGGTTCACTGACAAGATGCAGCTTGGAAGTGGATGGATTGTGTGAAAGAAGATCTGCAACTGTCAGGCATGAGTGTTACTGAATCAAGAGAGTTGGCTACAGTTAACACGATACCCCGACTCCATGTAGAAAAATGGGAAAAAGGGGCTGCTGATGAAGATGATGATTTCTCCAGATCAAGTCCTCAGTCTGTCTTTGCCCCATCTCTTGCCAGCCTTCTAAAGCTAGACAAACTGAGGTAGTGTATAAACTGTCAGATGCCTACTGGCAACCATTTAATATTATCACAAAATGACTCTGGTTGTAAAACGTGCAAATTCTTCATAAAACTAGAGGCAAATCTCTCATGCAAACAACTTATCAAGACCTGTATTAATACCACAAGTACTCACTGCAAGATAAACTTAAAACCTTCCTTTGCTGAGGTGCTCTAAAAAATAATTTCCAAAATAACAAAGCCCTCCTAGGCATGGCATTGTAGACAGGTACACTGCAGCCAAACCTCAGCAACATTCTAGCACAAACTCCATACTACGTGTATGTTCTTTCACCATTAACACAGACAGGAGTCACTAGAGTGGACTGTCCAAATCCTTCAAACTACAAGATCAGTTAACTAACCATCGCAGTTAGACTTTTTATAAGTCATTTCACAATCTGACACAACAGGAAATGACCCAAAATTCTCAGTAAAGTTAGGATATCAGTTATCTGCTTCTGTTATGTTAGAATCCTCCATATCACCAAATAAGTCCCTTCATCCCAGTTATTAATATTGCCATTATTTATGTCAGTAAAAAGGACACACAAACAGACTGTTCAGTAAATACTGCAAGAAAAATCCAGCCAGCTAGAGTTTTCAGTGTGTACTACTTTAAATCTCCTGTAGTGGAGGCCCATGGGATATATGCAAATGACTCCTTAAGGACATCAAGTGTTTCAGCTACATGCCTTCGGAATGTCCATGACTTTCTTCACTTATTATTTATGGTCATATACAGGGGTTTTTAGCTTTATTGGCAGTCATCAGAGTCTTCTCATTTATGACCTAACCGTGTCTCCCATGAATGACTTGGACTCCCGATGAGGCAAATACCTGATCTACATGCACAGAACACATGCGTGTAGATATGCTTGATAAAATATCTGCTCCATAACTTAGAAGAGTCCTTGTTCCATATATTGCATGTTTTACATTATTCCACCTGCAGGCAACTGCACTGTGGTGACCTGGACTTCCTCTTCCCACAAAAGTTGGGAGCGCCAGTGTGAGCCATTCACTCCCAGTTTGTGTGTCAGCCCCTACAGAATGCCTTTCATACAAACAGCATTAAAAATAATACCAATGGCCTTTAAAAATCATAGCAGCTTGTCTGAAAGAAGAGCACTTTTTCATATTTCACAATGCATGTTTTTTGTGTATTAAACTCTATACAGTAAGTGATCGGGAATCCTCATATAGGCTTAGTTTATTTATTTAGTAAGCTGTTTACCACCAAACAGGTCTATGAGTAGAATTGGTAAATCTAATAGGAGCATGGCCAAATCTAACAGTCAAACCCATAGTGCTGTGCAAAAATCAAAGCACAGGAGAGGTATGCCCTGCAGTGCAAGGGTTGCTAATCAACAGTGACTTGCCATCAGGGTTGCAGCTAGATCTTTATCCCTCTGTATTACAGAGTTGGACAAGACATCTGCTCACTGGGAAGCATTCCAAATCATCCTGGCAGCGATAAGAAATGTACATGCAGAGATCGAAACAATGAATGAGGTATCGAGGGTGATGCTGAAGAAAGTGGGCCTCAGACACATTATAGTGGTGCTTTGACTAATTTACTAGGTAAAGGAATGGGTATTATGATAGAAAAAGAAATTACCACTATGCAAAATATTAAAAAAAAGCTGAGTAGCAGAATATTTAAAGATGTCTATTACTACAGAAAACCACAATGTAGACTGAATTTCTCAGTACAAGCATGTACAAACAATGTTAAGTTATAGCCTTCAGTGAGAGTGTCATAATGTGAAAAACAGGTTCTGAGAAACAATTGGTAGGATGTACTCTTATGGAAGTAGTACCGTAGACAAGTTTACAGATGTAAAGTGATGAATCAAGTAAATGGAAAGTAACTAAAGTAAAGCAGCTAAAGCTGCTGACACAACATTTAATAACATTTCTAAAATCAGCACAGACTTGCTTTATACATGCTCTTCGTAGCCTTTTAAGGCACATCATATCTCCTAAAGCATGCACAGCATAACACTGAAATACTGATCCTGACATACCAGTTACTCACTTGTTAAAAATGGTAGTGTGAAAATAAACACCAATGGATGCAACAAAAACTTCATTATCATTAAGGACTATATTTCAGTATGAGTTTCTGTACAAACCTTACATTTCTATATAACACATAATTTAAATGGGGGCCAATTAAAAATTGCTTGCCATTCCATTTTATGCTGAAAATATTATCATAATCCTCTCCTTGTTCTGGTTGCATGCTTAATGCTGGAGATAAATGTTGCAGAAGAAAGTTTTAATAATCTTGAACCATCCTCCCCAAACTTCAGAATTACAGAATATGCTTTGTTTACAAAACCTCAATACCCCAACAATGAATGTCCATGCTGCTCAAGTTTCTAGCTTTTCAACATTCCCAGTTCGATCTTCCAACTTTCATTCTTGTGAATGCGTGTTCTTCTGATTGGGACCCTATGAGTTTATAGGATTTGAGATTTCAACCTTTTGTGTTTAGGCATTTGCTTAGAATAAAACAAATAGAATGGCTATTTAAGGTGTGTTTTTTAGAACTTACTCTTCACCTGAAGAAGCCATTAGGTGAAAGTGTGTTACACTCGTGGATTAATTAAAGTTTATACCAAATGTTCATGGTTCCAGCAATTATTTTAATTTTTGGCTTTTAGGCTTCAGTCATTCAAGCTTTAGAGATGGAAACACCTTTGTGAAGTAGAGGGATATGGTCTTGACTTCTGCCCATATTATCCAGGTTCAGGAAACAGAGCATTGAGAAATAGGCTAATAGATGAAGGAATAAGAAGCTGACAGTCTAGCTTCCACAGGAATAAAGGGGGTTGATGAGCTATTGCTATGAGACTGACCCCTAGTGGTGGGTGGAATTTAGAATCCAAGGAGCATCACTTCTGAACAAAATAGACAGGAAGCCTAGAAGAGTGTTGGATGGGAGCTCATATATTTACACCAAGCATGAATCCACTGCAGTGGGCAGCCATGGTGGTGCAGCGGTTATCATTGCCGCCTCACAGCAAGAGGCTGTCCAGTTCGATCCTTGGCTGGGGTGCCTTCTGTGTAGAGTCTGCATGACCTTCTCCAGGTGCTCCGGTTTCCTTCCACATCCCAAATATATGCTGTAGGTGGATTGGACACTAAATTTGCCCTAGGTGTGCACGTGTGCATGTGTGCCTTCTGTGGAAGGTTGGGCGCCGGACTGACAACGCGACACCGTAAAACTCCACTGCCAATCATGAGCAGACAGATGATCCACTGTGGCAACCCCTAAGTGGGAAAAGTCGAAAGAAGAAAGAAAATGACTCCACTGCAGTCTCAGTGCATACTCCTTGGCAAAACATAATGGCAAAGTAAGAAAAAATCTCTGAATTCAAAATACTGAAGCCAAAATCTTGAAAGCTCAAAATACTGAAACTCAAAATATCGAAAAAAACACAGGACACCAACACTAACTATATTGCAGCACAACTACATACAGAAACATATTATTCTTCTCCAAGTATAGGTTCTGCTGTTCTGCTGCAATATAGTTAGTATTGGTGTCCTGTGTTTTTTTTCTTAATGATATTTTGAGTTTTAGTATTTTGAGTTTTCAGTATTTTGAGCTTTTGAGAATTTGGTTTCACTATTTTGAATTTAGAGATTTTGAGATTCAAGATTTAGAAGGGGACCCATATAAATATATATATATATATATATATATATATATATATATATATATATATATATATATATATATACACACACACACACACACATACATACACACACAGTGGATATAGAATATTCACACCCCTGTTAAAATGCCAGGTTTTTGTGACATAAAAAAATGAGACCACGATAAATCATTTCAAAACTTTTCCCACCTTTAATGTGACCTATAGCCTGTACAATTCAATTGAAAAACAAACAAATTTGTTAGGGGAAAAATATAAAAAAATAAAAAACATACAATAAGCTGATTGCATAAGTGTGCACACCCTTAAATTACTACTTAGTTGAAGCACCTTTTGATTTAATTACAGCATTCAGTCTCCTTGGGTAGGAGTCTATCAGCATGGCACATCTTGACTTGACAATATTTGCCCACTCTTCTTTGCAAAAGCACTCTAAATTTGTCAGATTGCAAGGACATCTCTTGTGCACAGCCCTCTTCAGGTCACTCCACAGATTTTATATTGGATTTAAGTCTGCACTCAGACTGGGCCATTCCAAAACTTTAATTTTCTTCTGGTGAAGCCATTCTTTTGTTGATTTGGATGTATGCAGCCTAGGGTCATTGTCGTGTCGAAAAGTGAAATTCCTCTTCATCTTCAGCTTTCTAGCAGACACCTGAAGGTTTGGGGTGAAAAGTGTCTGGTATTTGGAACTGTTCATACATACCTCCATCGTGACTAAAGCCCCAGTTTCAGCTGAAGAAAAGCAACCCCAAAGCATGATACTGCCACCACCATGCTGCACCATGGGGATGATGTTCTTTTGGTGATGCAAAGTGTTGTTTTTGCGCCAAACGTACCTTTTGGAATTGTGGCCAAAATGTTCAGTCTTGGTCTCATCAGACCATAACAAATGTTCTCACATGCTTTTGGGAGACTTAATGTATTGTTTTGCAAATTTTAGCCAGGCCTGGATGTTTTTTTGTGTAAGAAAAGGCTAACATCTTGCAACCCTACCCCATAGTCCAGACATATGGAGAATACGAGAGACGTCTGTTGTCACATGTAGAACACAACCAGTACTTGCCAGAAATTCCTGCAGCTCCTTCAGTATTGATTTAGGTCTCTTGGCAGCCTCCCTGACTAGTTTTCATCTTGTCTTTTCATCAGTTTTGGAGGGACGTCCAGTTCTTTGCAAAGTCACTGTTGTCCCATATTTTCTCCACTTTTTGATGACTGTCTTCACTGTGTTCCATGGTATATCCAATGCTGTGGAATTTTTTATGTACCCTTCTCCTGAATGATACCTTTCAACAATGAGATCCCTTTGATATTTTGTAAGGTCTCTGTGAACTATGGCTTTAGCTATAACAGGCAACCGAGTAAATGTCAGGAAAATCCTACTAGGGCAGCTGAAATTGGGGTTAATCAGAGTCTCTTTAATTGATAGCAGGTGTGTACCCAGGAAGACTGAATGTTGTAATTAAATCAAAAGTTGCTTCAACAAAGTATTAGTTTAAGGGTGTGCATACTTATGCAACCAGTTTATTGTATATATTTTTTATATTTTTTTCCCTTAACAGATTTATTTGTTTTTCAATTGAATTGTGCAGGTTAAAGGTCACATTAAAGGTGAGAAAAGATTTGAAATGATTTATTGTGGTCTCATTTTTTTATATCACAAAAACCTAGCTTTTTAACAGGGGTGTTTACACTTTTTATATCCACTGTATATATATATATATATATATGTATATATATATATATATATATATATATACACACACACACACACACACACACACACACACACACACACACACACACACGTGTGTGTATGTGTGTGTGTGTGTGTGTATATATATATATATATATATATATATATATATATATATATATATATATATTTATATATATATATAAAATACATTCATTATATACTGATGTACTGTTGAATTCCAAAAGACTGACAAAAATGTTGAACTACAAACTCTCAAAAAAAAAAAAAAAATCAAACGTTCACCTTCTCACCCCTATTACTTGTATATACCAAATCTCAGATTGCACTATAGTAGGGAAATATTTTGGGGTTTAGTCTTTTGGGTTTTGATTTATATCTGTTTATTGTAATGAATGTATCCTCTATATAGTTATTTAAGTAAATAGACAGATAGACCGATAGGTAGGTAGGTGTGTGTGTGTGTGTGTGTGTGTGTGTGTGTGTGTGTGTGTGTGTGTGTGTGTGTGTGTGTGTGTGTGTGTGTGTGTGTGTGTGTGTAAACACATGTTAAAAGGAGCATCTCTTACTTAACATAGCAGCTCTGGGTAAAACTTGAGCACAGGATATTTCCTTCTCAAAGACAAATAGGATCATGTTTTTTTTGTGTTATTAAAACAAGCAGTCTAGTTTGTCTAGGTCTGTAAGGGCCATGAATGTAACTTTTGTTGTATATGCTGTCTTAATAGTTGTACAGTCTAGTCCATGCATGCATCGGTGACCTGAAAACCTCTGGGTCCCAGTTCCAATGTCTTCTGCAGGTATAGTGGACAGAATAAGACCTTACCCAGCAGTATAACCTGTTCTATAGCTCCTTACTCACAGTTATAGTATAACATATTGGTTTATGCTGTTCAAGTCTAGCCACATTGCTTGCACACATGCAGCAAAAACAAACCTGATGCCAGAGGCATTAAGACATTCTTTAGAAATATAAAATGTGTACTAAGGAGTTATTTACCAAAATAAACAGAGGGCAGTTTAAGCAAGACATCAATATGTACAATACGCCTATGTATAGTAGTCGAAAGAAAATCCTTACAGTTGGTTTATCAGTATTTAAAACAGATGGGAAATTGCTGAAAAGCTTATAAAGAAAATAAATATATACATAAACACAAGTACACATAAACACAAACATGCACACAAGCACTATTTTTTGGGTTGAGTTTGCATGTGTTGTTCATGAAAAACCTGACTAGAGTAAAATTGCAGATGTCAGTTAAACTGCAGTTATGTAGAACTCAGAGAAGCAGTCTGACAGGACAATGCAAATAATCTTTACCTGCTAAATGATTCTGTTGCTTTTTTATGGTGTTGTTTGTCATGCTGTAGGGCATACTTTGCTGATGGGGTGATAATTGTTCACTGATTTACTATACATCTTAGCATCTCAACAGGAACATCCATAAGAAATGGATTAATCTAATTGCAAACCTTGTTCAAATTACTGCTTTAAACATAATAGCAGATAAAATTGTTCTATACTGAAATGCTGCTCACACCAAAATTAGTGACTACAAAGATAATTGATTTTTAATAGTTGCCAGATGCTACATTTTGTTTCTGATTATTCTTTTTTATTTGCTCAAAAAGCTACTCACACCTTAGAGAAAACTTTGATAAGATAATAATTAGGTGCAGTTCCATTAGCAATCGTCATTCCTTCTGTATGCTGCACTTCCAGTGCTTAATATAAAGCAAACTTTTATGAATACATGCCGTTTCTCCTTAATGATCTGTGTTATGCCTCACTGCCCCTGCCTCTTTAACTTATTCCTTGTAGAAGTGGCACTTCTGTTTTGTGATATCTCATTTTATTTCTCATACCCGTAAACTATAAAGTTAGAAGTATAAGATTATGATCTTAAGTTGGAAGGGCACAAAAGAAACAAGTGAAACTATTTGGGAAGTATACAATTTTAATTTGTTTTGCCTCAGTAACAAGTACAGGAGAATGTTGCATGTTAAAATTCATGTCATAAGCTTAGCTATAGCTCATAATGTCTAGATATTTTTACAGAAGGTCTGAACAGTAATATAGCCTGCTTTCAGAAAGGTTCTTGTTGTTGTGTCTTTCGGCTTTTCCCGGTTAGGGGTCGCCACAGCTGAACTCCGGTCCACTAATGATTGGCAGTTGATTTTTACGTGCCGAGTTGCCAGCCCTGATGCACATCCTTCAATGAAGGTACGCCCATTCACGCATGCCTCCACGTAGAAGACGATCTAGCTGAGAGTCGAACCAGACAGCGTCTTACTGTGAGGCGACAACGCTACCGCAGCAATTTCAGAAAGGTTCTATTAACTATTATTTGGAAATAAACACTTCTTTAGGTATGTGTTGCTGTGGTGGTCTATTAGTATCAGAATTTTATTGTTATATAACTGCATAGTCATTGTTTCCCTGGTTGCAATGTATTATCGACTTGTGTTTTCCACATTTGATAAACATGGTTGTTTCTCCTCTTACAGTGTCATGACTGATAGGCCTTCTCAAGTGATTGGCTGTTACTGACAAATGGTATAGTCTGATAGGTCTTCTCAGTTGATTGGCTGTTAGTGATAGATCTTCGTCTCCAGTGACTGGCTTTTTCTGACAAATACAGTGATCACATGTAGTGATGCTGTACCAATGATTAGTAATACATTAACACACAGATAAGTCTTGTGCCTTTTAAGCAATAGCATCATGCATTTATTATGACTACTGAATGTACTGCCCAAAGTGGAACTCGTCTTACTTCAGATATGAACAAAGAGTTGTTTTTGTACTGAATAACGTTTTACAATGACTGTAGATCCACCAGCCTGCACATCAGACTAACTTGCCCTGCCAAAAGCAGTATTGTCCAGAGAATTCTTATTTGTCTAAGCTAAGAGAAGTCCCCTTAACACGAATCACCAGTGAATTGAAAGTGCACTTCAACTCCTGCAGGGAGCTGTTCTTTTCTCACACTCTTTCTTAATATAATTAGTGACAAGGTCACTGCAAGTTCATGTTTGGGAGGAAGTACCAGTTTCTTGAACAGAACAGTATTGGAGTACTGATAATTTCACACATATGCACATGTACAAAGGCACACTGATACAAAATATACACAAATGCACACAATTATGTGTGTGTGTGTGTGTGTGTGTGTGTGTGTGTGTGTGTGTGTGTGCATATATATGCACACACACACACACACACACACACACACACACACACACACACACACACACACACACACACACACACACACACGTCAGAGAGAGAGAGAGTGTGTGTGTGGATGCGTGTGTGTGTTTGTATCCGTGTATGTGTCGGTATCTGTTAATACTCTCACATATGTTCATACCCACAATAGCTCCAACATCTTGCTCAAGAATTATGATCAAAGTTAAAACAATGGGGACAAAAGCTCAAATTCAGGAACAGATTTTAAATATTACTCTAATTTACTTAAAATGTCAGTGGGACAGGTTTTGCATTTGTATGCCTTTTCTGAATAATAAAAAATATAAAACTGTAGTGTTTGGCATTATTAAACAACTATAATTCTCAGTGATCAAACATTATCTGAGGGATAGTACAAAAAAAATGGGTCAAAATCAGGGAGAGTTGAGAGGCATGATGCCCACACACAAAACCGTTTTTTTCAATATTCAGACAGGAAGCACTTTTCCCTCCTCAGGCAACTTTTTCTTCACTGAAGAAGCCCTCCTTTGCTAAGTTGAGTTTACACAAGTGAGATTTAATGAGTGAAACTTTAACAGATCATCCCACTGCCAGATCCTGTACTACTCACACTTGATTCACATTGTAAGTTCATTTCCAAAATTATTTATTCCCATCAACATTTGCAACCTACTTACTGTACTGACATGTCAGTCAGTAAAATGTGCAGTTTGTACTGAGCCTACTTACACGTTACTCACAAACACTTGCAATGTGTCTGGTTTGTACTATGTTAACTGTGTATCCCACTGCTTTAAATACAAGATATCTGTAACATTCATACCATCTGGCTTGATGATGTGTATACATGTATCATTGCTTTGTATATTGTTGGTTTTATCATACTTTACATAAACACTATATATATATATATATATATATATATATATATATATATATATATATATGTGCCTTTTGGCTGGGGTCATTCTACAGAGGGTTCCTTGGACTATTGTGCATACCCAGTAGGCAAGCAAACAGACAGACACACAAACAGAAAACACAAACCTATTGTCATGCAATAACTAATATTCCCATGTGACTTAATGATTTGCCTGTCTCAGAATCACTTTTTTAACTGTTGTAAAGACAAACACTTTACAACATGCATCAGTTTTATTTTGAAACGTATTATATGCCACCTCAAGATTCTGTATTCTTTTATTTTGCTTCACAGTGTAAGGCATTTTTGAGTAGCGTAAGCAAGTACAGGAAAGTTCAGTGCTACAGTAATTTGTATTAGTCCCTCACATTACCTTCTCCTCTAGTTTTGTTTTCCAGCTAGATTATTTTCTTTATAGAGTTTACATATTTTTGTTGAGGCTACATAGGGTGATGGTAGTGTCTAATTTTCCATGACATACTAATGAAATCCCAGTGTGTAAACTGGTGACCCTTCAAACTGTCTGTTGTGTGTGCAGTGTTCATGTGAATGTGTGCAGATCCTGCGGTGGACTGGAATTCTCTCTAGGATTTGTTCTATGTCTCATGCATGCTTGATGTTTGCTGGGGCCGGCTGTGGCTTCCCTACAATCGGTATAGAATAATACAGGTATCAGAAAATGAATAAATGCTTGAATAAAGAAATGAATAAAAGAGTAGATATATTGACATTTGTACTGCTGGATACTTTAAAATGAATGAACCCATATGCTTTTACTAAAGAATATCTGACAAACAAGTATTTATAGTTATAAGTACAAAATAGATAGTTAAAAGATAGATATAAAGATAGATAGATTTATTTCTGCCCCCCCCCCCCCATAGATAGTTGCATCTTGCAAGTTCTATCCAATTAGAAATTCACATACAGGTTCATATTAAAACAAGTATATGCATGTACTTAACAAATTCTAGCTGTGATTCAGGTAGTTTTAAGAATGAGAATTTTAAACACAATATGTCTAACTCTGTACACATTCTATCTTCTATCACAGCTATATTCAAGTTTTAAAGTGGTTGAGATGTTTATAGTGTGGAGACTCAAAACGTAGTTGCCACATTTTATTTCCCAAGGTTACACTTCCTTGTATTCAGTACTTCCCATATTCCTAGTGAAGAGTCCTCATTCATCTGGTTAATTTTCATCGACAAATTTCAGACATGGTGAAAAAATGTATGCATGTGTAGGGATTTAGCATAAAGTGATACTGTCTACTTAACTATGTGTTGCAAAACATTCAAAGATTATGTTCAACCATATTACTCTGGCAAAGTAACAATTACTCTCTTTAAGACCCTTTAGCAGTGAAATCCGGCTCTTAGAATAAAACAAAGAGAGAGAGAGACACCGAACTGCATCATTCTTTTTCATGCAGGCATGTTGAGTTTGTTTAGATCTACTTCAGCTCATATAAATGTTTTTTACTGCAGTCAGATCCTCCATTCTTTCTTCTGATTAGCTGAAAAGACTAGGCACATACCCAAAAATAATATGCTAAAACTGAGCAGCAAAAGAAATTAAGTAATATAAAGTAATGGCAGGAAAATTCCTGAGAAACAGCTGTTTTTGAATCGTTAATAGTTATGGAAAGAATAAAGTCATCCACACTGTAACCTAAGAAATATATAAAAAAAGGATTAAAGCTAGCTTTTTGATCAAGAATAAAATGGCAGAAATTCCCAAAGAAAGTGCATCTGGAGGAACACACTAGCTAACTGCATTCCGCAGCCTTTCTGTCTCTGACTCCCTCCCCCATCAGCAATGGCGTGCCTTTGAGAATGCATCCCTTATCAAGACGAAGGCAGAATGTACATAATGTGTATAAATGTATATGATCATTAACACCAGTTCAGCTGTCTGTTGCAGGTCTGGAAGATAAATGGCCTTAATCAACAGGATGCCTTCAAACCTTTTGGCTAGCTATTTGTTATGCTAATTGGGCCACTCAAAGTAAACTGTCAATGTACCAAGATCCTGGATGTGTTAGACAGAAAACTACGCTCATTACTCAGTGTACAGAACTCCAGCATGTCATTGAATATTAACGATGGGCTCTGATTTGCTGTGATTTGCTTAAGAATAGACAAACCAGAATAAAATTATTCTATCAGAGGCATGAGGATCATCCCAGATAAAAAAAGCACTATAGCTTAGTGTCAAGTCATTCATATAAACGATGAAAAGTAACTTCACCAGTTTTGGAGTATGTCAAAGCGAAGATCATAAAAATGTAATTTCCACTGCTGGATTTAAGTTATTTCAATTTTTAAAGTTTTTGTTTGGAGGAAATTGATGTGAACTGCTAGAATAGCTGTGAATGTCATTACCATTTTTTGCTCTTGTTCATCAGCTTTGCTTTTTACTTTGCTTTTCAGGCTTATGGGATATCAGTTGGCATATTCCTTCCAAGGCTGATCCACACAAATTCAAGCATATGCCTTGCATGATGGCATCTTTAATGTCCTGCCTCGATATGCTTTATGCTTTACCAACTGAATTACTGATTTGTGGTTTTGCTAAAGTGAAGGACTGAGCAAAAATCATTTTTGTAATTTATAGCAAGATATTTGAGCAACAGACTGCTGAATGAAGTATTCACTTGCTAATTTTAAGTAGGGAGTCTAGATAAATATGTATGTCTTTTTTTATATTCAACCCTGACTTCTATACCTCTGCTAATCCTTGCATATGATATATCTCTGTGTATTTGTGTGTGTGTGTGTGTGTGTGTGTGTGTGTGTGTGTGTGTGTGTGTGTGTGTGTGTGTGTGTGTGTGTGTGTGTACGTTTATACTGCACCACATTGATACAATCTTTTGAACTTATTAGGTGAAAATTATGGATGGCAGTAAAAAGCCAGAAGGAAGTATAACTTGGTCCACAACCTTTTAGAACACACTCTCGTGGCATTATAATGTTAACAATATTTGCAGTATAAGTTTGACATGGCTACATTATATACTTCTGATGTCTGAATACCACATAGAATGCAATGGATTATGACTTGGAACCAATATTTGTTGTCTTATGGAAATAAACAAATATTTCATATTCTGTGATATTCTATTCTATTATTATATTCTTATAACTATATTCTGTAATGGTTGCAGTCTGAAACAGTGAATGCTTATATGAGCAAAAGATTTTCCAGGCTGTGAATAACAGTGAATGCTCATATGAGCTTACGTTGTCTTAAACAGAGTTTTTGCCTGCAGCCTTTTGTATGGTATCGTAGTGTAGCAGCCTTTTGTACGGTATCGTAGTAGCAGCCTTTTGTATGGTATCATAGTGTAGCAGCCTTTTGTACGGTATCGTAGTGTAGCAGCCTTTTGTATGGTATCGCAGTGTAGCAGCCTTTTTTTACGGTATCGTAGTGTAGCAGCCTTTTGTATGGTATCATAGTGTAGCAGCCTTTTGTACGGTATCGTAGTATAGCAGCCTTTTGTATGGTATTGCAGTGTAGCAGCATTTTTTACAGTATTGTAGTGTAGCAGCCTTTTGTATGGTATCGTAGTGTAGCAGCCTTTTGTACTGTATCGTAGTGTAGCAGCCTTTTGTATGGTATCGTAGTGTAGCAGCCTTTTGTATGGTATCGTACTGTAGCAGCCTTTTGTATGGTATCGTAGTATAGTAGCCTTTTGTATGGTATCGTACTGTAGCAGCCTTTTGTACGGTATCGTAGTATAGTAGCCTTTTGTACGCTATTGTAGTATAGCAGCCTTTTATATGGTATCGTAGTGTAGCAGCCTTTTGTAGGTATCATAGTGTAGCAGCCTTTTGTATGGTATCGTACTATAGCAGGGAATTTTCTCTGCTGTTGGGAGATCTTGGACTTTCTATATATAATTAGCAGGGGCTGTGGGGGTGCATGGCAGATTGGAACTCTGGAAAAGAAGTAGTTTTAACTTTTGTTCTTTTCTATCGTTTTAGATTTGATCTAAAATGATCATTCTTTTGTTGTTCCCTATTGTGAGTCTCTGATGGTTGATGAGACACGGTCTGTAACATAACAACACCAAAACTGTATTGTAACTATTTATCAATTGCCAAGCTATAAACACAAACTTGTATTCATTTTAAAATCACATGAATAAACACAAATACTGAAATGTATGTGTTTGTCGTAATAATTATATATAAAATACAAATACAATCCAAGAGTCAAATGGCACTAATTATAGACCAGTCAGCCACTGGAGAATTATCACTGAGAACTCCCTGCACTACCACATAACCCCACAGAGTAACACGCTACTCCACTCACTCCTACCACTAAATATATCTGCCAAGTGGAAAGGAGGGTGGAATTCACTTGAAATGACTCACAACCATTTTCCCCACAAATCTTTTTCCAACTGTTCACAAACTAGCTCCCCTTATCCCTGTAAACTGCTTATCTACTTCCTTTATTATTATTTTACATTTGTTGACCAGGATAGTCCGACTGGATACATGTCCATTTTTAGCAGAAGCCCGGGGAGAAAAGCTCTAAACTTACAAACAGATAAAGACAGGCAAGTTACAGTAAATGCACAAACATATTGTATTAACATACAAGTTAAATTCTCACATTTCAAGCCTATGAAGAATACAGTTTATATTCAGAAATATATACAAATATGTTACAGTTTCTCTTAACAAACCTATAAGTGCAGCTTATATACAGAGTATCTGCAAAGATGTTACAGTTTCACTTTTCAAACCATTTAGTGTAAGAGGTTAGTCGCTGTGTATAAAAAATTGCAGGGATATGGAAGTAGATGAGGCTTTACTCAGGGTTAGAGCAAGGACATAACCAGTGAGTTTTAAAATACTGGGTTAGATTTTTTTTTAACTGATTAAGGGAGGGGTTTACAGTAAGGTCAGATGGGAGCAAATTCCAGGTTTTGCCTACTGAATTTGCAAACAAAGATTCTCCAGATAGGTTGTTAGCTTTAAAAGATTGAACGAAAAGTTTTGTAATGGAACAAAGTGGCCTAGCGTTTTTGTAGGGATGGATAATGTTTTTAAAGGAGGACGTTTTTTCTGGATGTTTAATAACCTTGAGTGCTACAGTAAGTTGATTATATTGAATTAGCCTGGGGAGTTCTAGCCATTCTAAAAGGTTTAGATTTTGACAATGGTGTGTCCTGTAGGGAGTTCCTGTGGCAAACCTGGCAATTTGATTGTAGGAGCTAGAGAGTTTGCCCAGATTAGTTTTGTTCAAGTTAGTGAGTATTGGCGTGGCATAGAGTTGAGTTGAAAGCAGATGGGTACAGGCAATGGCAGTCCTAGCTAGAGAGGTGAGAAAAGGTTTGTTTTTGTATAGGGAGCCAAGTTTTTTATTAACGGTTTTAATAGTTTGGTTTACATGCATATCATATTAGAGGTTGTTGTCTATTATAACACCCGGGTGCTTTGGATACATATCTGGTGAGATTATGGTCCCATTGTTAGATGTTATAGTAAATGAAGGTTGAGAGGATTTGCGAGTAGGGGAGAAGAGCAATAGCTTTGTTTTATTAGGGTTTAATATCAGCTGTTGATTAGAGATTCAGTTTTCCACTGTATTAAAGGTTTTCTTGGTTAAACTAAGGAGATCTGTAGGGGTAAAGGCTGAGCAAATCAGGGAGGAGTTATTGGCATATTGTATACAGGTTGCATCTGGAATTACAGTGTGGAGGTCATTGATAAAGAGGGAGAAAAGAAGGGGGCATAATATGGAGCCTTGAGGGACACCAAGGGTAATGGGGAGAAGGATGGAGAGTTTGTCCTGCCAAAGGACAGCCTGCTGTCTTCCACCAAGATAAGATTGAAACCATTGTATGGCATGGTTGTTTAGGGATATTTTATTTAGGGTTAGTAAGAGTAGCTGGTGGTTAAACATGTTGAAGGCCTTGGAAAGATCGAGAAAAAGGGCAGAAGATAGTTTGTTGTTGTTACGGTTGGAATTTATGACATTAGAAAAGGAGAGGAGGGCTGAGGGGGTCCTGTGCTGTGGTCTAAATCCATGCTGGGTGGTGGCCAGAAGATCATGTTGAATAAGGTAGTGTAAGAGTTGTGTATGGATACACTTTTCCATAATTTTAGCCAGAGGGAAAAGGATAGCTATTGGTCTGTAGTATGACAGTTCAATGGAGCTGCCTCCTTTGTGGAGTGGTATGACATTTGATATTTTCCAGATAGAGGGGATAGAGGCATCAGTTATGGTTCTGTTTATTGAAATAGAGACAGGGTATGCTATAACATCAGTAGCTTTTTGCAGGTAGTCTGCAGGGAAGAGGTCAGCTGAAAGGGTGGTTGGTTTGAGTTTTTTTTATTAGAAAATAACAACATGAGAATATTGAATAAATCAAGGCCAGTATCTCTCATTTGTAACTCCATTATCTTTGTACCACATTGAGTCCTCAGTCCTAGTGTTCTATGACCAACAAATCAAAATACTTTGCTGCCTGAGCTACCCTATGCTTAATAAATCTCCTTGTTGACTCAGTAGCAGAAACTTTGACAGCCCCTTTCCAAACTAACCACAGCATAATACACAGCCAAACTATCAAGCTATCCAAAAATGTTGCTGGTGACTTAAAAAAGGCAATGCAACACAAAAATGTCCACTTTGGCACTTTCTCCAAATTATTCTCTCCCAGAAGAATAACCCCAACATTAACTGAAATGGATAAAATCTGAAATGCCTTCACAGTGGGTTATAACTGGTGTCACAACATGTGTCTACTTCCTCTCCAAATCACTTCCCAACCCACTGAATTACTGCCAGTCAGCTTCCACTTGGCCTGACAGCTAACTTTGTAACAGGCCAGGACACATAGGATGCCCAACTATAAGGACTGTCTTGCAGTTTGCAAAAGAAATAAACAATAAGCTCTGATACTCAATGAACAAGACAATACAGCCAACTTACATGGAACAAGCTACCATGCACAGACGTGAATTAAACCAACTGACCACCTGTCAAAGTAACTTCCTAATATAAGTAGTAAATGCTTTTGAAACTGACCTTCTTTTTCCCCTTAATCACCTCGACAGACTTGCCTTTTGCCAGTAAATCAATATGAAATTAGTGTAAAGAATATCTACCTACTACCAAACTCTTGACACTCGAAAGCCTTTATCAAGAGTGCTTCAAATTGCCTATGCTATACCAGCCTATTGCCCAAAAACTGAAAACTGAAACCTCTGTCTTTAAATCAAGCCAACTTTTCCCATGACCGAATCAACCTCACAGGACAAAATATATCCTTTTGCTTGCCCAAAATCTCCTGCTGTCCTCTCTTAACATAATCTGTTTTAGATTTGGGTAACAAAAGCAAAACTGGCCCAGACCAGTCCACAAATCTGCCCAGATGATCTTACCTAATAACTAATTTTCCATAAACCCCCCATATAGAAAAATGCCAAATTAGCCAACAAACCATAATCTTGAACAGAAGATGCCACCATACAAGTACCTCTCAACAGGATATTCCAAGATGGCCGCCAGCTAGGAAGCATACTTCTCAGACAGCTCCCAACAAAAAGTTATAATCTAACCCAATCAGGACTTCCACACCTCTACTAACTCATCAAAAATCAAGAAATACTGCACTATACTGGATACCAAAGCATCTTTTCAGAAGATTTTGTAAAATATACAGAATTTATATACTTATCTGCAAAACAGCATGTGCTGACAGGGGACTATCTGCAAGCAGTTCAGGCATCACTGATAAACAACAGGAATCTACAGATAAAATAAAATAAACTTTGATAAATACAGTAACATGGACTCAATGGATGCTCAAACAACAAAAATGAGACTTTCACAATTAACTTCACCAGAGAAAGAAGTCTGTACAAAGAGACAAAAAACTGCAAAACAGCAATCAGATCTACAGAAGCAGACTGCCAGAACAAAGACTGAACAATCCTTTTTTAATGGAAGAACTCAAAGCAGCTTTAACACCTTTACAGGAAGAAATACAATCCTTTTCTACAAAACTAAATGCTTTTCAAAGTACTCTAGATCAAATATTACCTAGGCTACAGAAAACTGAAGAGAAAACTGTAGAAAATGAAACCAAGGTAGAGGAAATTAGAAGAAGTACTGATGCCACAGAAAAAAACAGTGTCTGAACTACAACAAAAAATAATAGATCTAGAACCAAGATCTAGAAGAATTAATGTGCTTATCAGAGACATCCCCGAGTCATACGAACAAGCTTCTTTGCATACTGCAATAACAGAAATCTTTGAAATACTTTCGGACAAAAATGCTACAGTACAAAACTTTGTGATAATGAGATTTCATAGAGCATTAAGAAAATCTCAAACTCTTAATGCACAAAGGCAATTATATGTGAGATTACTGAATGCAGCTCATGCTAACATGGTTTTACAAGCTGGTAAAACTAAAAAAACAATAATAGAACAGACTGCCACACAAGAACGAAAAAAGACAAACTTTGTGGAGAAAACCACTTTATAAAAAATAGCAAAGCTTTCGGGTAAAACCTTTCCTCAATACTAATACATACAGAACAATCTGAAGTGATTTAAATACAGGTCAGAAATCACATGACTAGCAGTCCCAAAATCATGTGACAACAAACTGCACAATTTAAAATACTAAATACAAAAAATAATATAAAAAATATAAGAATAAAAAATAATAAAATAATAAAAATACATTCAGCATCATAATCTAGTACATTGTATTTTAACAAGCACAGGTTTCAAACTAACCATACTATTCAAACCCGGTGGGTGGTCTGACTCAAACCTAAGAATCCACTCATACACTCAAATTCGTGGTTGTATTTAGATAATATACAAACTTATCATGCTCAAGTAGAGTACCCTTCCAGATCAAAAAACAATCGTCAATGAAACGCTGATAAAAAGACACATTATTAATATAAGGATTCTTATCACCACATATATAAACATCAGTAGCCAACACGTATGCTAATTTAGTTCTACATCAATGGGAAAAAGTTTAGATATGTGGTGATAAAACGATTGTTTTTTGATCTGGAAGGGTACTCTACTTGAGCTTGATAAGTTTGTATATTATCTAAATACAACCACGAATTTTTTGAAATTTAAGATGGATGTTTCTGATAGTACAATTGTATTCTTAGATGTTAAGATACGGCTTATTGAAGGATGCATCCATACTAGTGTTCATAGAAAGGATGTGTGCTCAGGTAGATACATTCATTATAGTAGTATGCATGCCCCACATGTCTTTAAAGGGATTGTGAAATCCCAGTTTAGTAGAGTAGGCAGATTGAACACTGATGATATGGTTTTCAGTATGCAGCTCGATGAGATGATAGAAGATTTTAAGGGTAGTGGATATGATCCAAATTTATTACTGGATCTGAAAACCAAGGTTATGGTTGACAGAGAGACTATCCTAAAACCTACTTTTGTAGTAGGTGTACGTGATGCTATTACTCCCAATCGTCAGAATCCAGTTGTTAGGTATATTACTTCATATAGTACTAAGACTCCCTATGTTAAGCAGATTATACAAAAAAATTGGGTTATTTTGATGGCTTTGGCTGAAGTTAGGAATTTTCTGGGTGATAGACCACTTTTTGCTTATAGAAATATGAGGACCCTAAGGAGTAGATTGTGTTTTAAGGACTTTACTAGACCCCCTGATTTAATCGTATCCGCTAAATTTGGCACCTTTAGGTGTATGAACTGTGTCTGCTGTTCTGATATTATTGGTGAGAATAGTAATGAATTTAAGCATCCTGTTAGTGGTAAAATGTATAAATTTCATGCGTTTGCTACATGTACCACATATTCTGTGGTCTATCTGGCAACTTGCTCTAAATGTCCATCTTTCTATGTAGGGAAGACTACTAGAAAGTTAAAGGAATGTATTACTGAACATAAATCAGAGCTTAGAAGGGCTTGTGATAGAAATGCATTGTATAAACACATAGCTAAATTTGGTACTGAGCACAAATTTTGTTTTAGGGTTATAGATGCTGTACATCCAACTCTTAGTGGGTGGGGATAATAACAATTTACTTGAACTTAAGGAGTATGAGTGGATTCTTAGGTTTGAGTCAGACCACCCACCAGGTCTGAATAGTATGGGTAGTTTGAAATCTGTGCTTGTTAAAATACAACGTACTAGATTATGATGCTGAATGTTTTTTTAGTATTTTATTACTTTTTTATTCTTATATTTTTTATATAATTTTTTGTATTTAGTATTTTAAATTGTGCTGTTTGTTGTCACATGATTTTGCGACTGCTAGTCATGTGATTTCTGACCTGTATTTAAATCACTTCAGATTGTTCTGTATGTATAAGTATTGAGGAAGGGTTTTACCTGAAAGCTTTGCTATTTTTTATAAAGTGGTTTTCTCCAAAACTAAAAAACAAATCATTTGGAAAGGCAATAAAATAGCAGTTGCATAGCACTTACCTTAACAATCAAGCAACAGAGACAAATTCTATCACTTTTCTGTGCATACTTAATAAAAAACAAAATAAAGTTCCAAATGAAGTCTCCTGCTTCTCTACAATTCCAATACAAGGGATCTGCATACCAAGTAAAAAGCAAAGAAGAGGCAAACTCAACTTTCTTAAAAGCATTTAATGAAATCCCTCCAAAATAACCAGGGAAATGTAAGTAACATTTATACTGTTCTTATCAGCATTTAAAATGCATTTAAACTGTAAAAGACCTTAATTCCGACGAAATACAGTGTCACTGGTATTTCTAAGCATTATTTTGAAGTTTTTGAAGATTCTTTACCTTTATATCGTAAGAAAAGGTCTCCATGGGCTTTATTTTCTGTTTCAACATTTTAAAGCCATTTTTCCAGGAAGCTGAGTCACATCAGACATCCCACGACCTTTGACTTCACGTTGCACATGTTAATTATCTCATTCAGTGATGTCAGAGCCAATTCCAGTCTATGGCAGCCAAGAAGTCCCCAAAAGAAGCAAGAACCATGTGAATGCATACATGGCTCAAAAATTACACAGGTATTGCAAACTTCCTTACTTCACTAACTGTAAGTCTTTAAAGGCAGTTATTGAAGAAGAATATTTATATAATTACTGGCAATCTAGATGATGCAAGGGAAGAAAGTAAGTTTTAAACGAACCCTCCAGAATAAAAAGGCTTATGAAGAGGATGCACTACAATCTTGGACTTGGCTGTTACACTATTGTAAATAAAAATGACCTTATGCTCATTCATCAGTTTTTTTTTTCTTTTCTCTTTCATTGGACTAGTATTATTCAGAATACTAGATAAGGTCAAGTAACATTTTGTGTACTAGATGCATTTTAATATGAAGCATATTGTGGAAATATGTCTTATGTTGATTTTCCATATGCTTATATAGGCGGAACACAAGAAAGGTACTTATAACATATAGTCATAATACATCTGTATAATACAATATGTAGTAACAGTGTCTGTTGTTCTAGTAAAACAAGTTCTCATGTCTGAACTATATAGCACTCAACAGAAGGATTTGTGATAAAAGATTATATCTAGCCACATAGTTACATCTATAAAGTTATATATATATTTTTTATTGAAATATGACATTGCAAGCCACAACTTACTCCTACTGCCTAACTGGGTTAATAACATCTATATTTGTTATATTATTTAAGTTTCTGGCTGGGTGGTATTTATCCTAGCAGTGTTGTGATGTTTTTTGAAATGCAAAATATTTACTGTAAGATAGTTAAAATTGTATATAGGGTTTGTTTTTTCAATTATAGAATGATGTATATGTTACTTGTTTATTGGATTAACCTTTCTCTTTCAGAGGATAGTGGTAAGTGGTCAGGCACCAAGGAAATTCTGAAAGAGAGTTATGTCACCTCTCCTCTCATGCTAATATTCTCAACACATAGTAACCTTTACTCAAAATGCTTTGACAAAGATCCCCCCTATAACACACATAGTTAATTCAGATACAGGAATATCTAAAATAATACTCACACAAGATGATTAGCATAGCCTCATGGAATGTAAATGGCTTACAGGACATTAAGAAGAAAAAGCTAGTTATGCACCTTATATACAAGTCGAAGGCAGATATAACTTTTTTTGCAGGAAACTCATATGACTATGGAACAATGGGACAAGGGAATAGATAAAAACACTAAATGGAATCAGCAAATAATAGCAGCTGGGGACAGTACCTCATCAAGAGGAACTGCTATAATAATTAAGAAATATTTTAAAGGGAACATCATTAAACATAGTTATAATACTAAAGGGAGATGGGGCTATTTCACATGTTTGCTTCCAACATACAACAAAACTGTATTACTTTGTAATGTTTATGGTCCTTGTAACTATCAGCTTGATTTCTTAATAGAAATTCATAGCTTATTAAATAAGCACCCAGATCACCTGATTATAATTGGTGGAGATTGGAATATAACAATTAATCCACTCAAAGATAGGTTGAATAAAAATTATACTTGATCTCCCCAAGCCACAGCATTTTTATCAGAACTAATTGAAGATTTCAACCTAACAGATTCCTTTGAACTTAACAACACAGACAGTCTAGGTACCAGATATACATATTTTCCCCATACCATAAATCATGGACTAGAATTGACATATTTCTAATTTCTCAAAGCTTTGCTCATTATGAAGTACAGTATAACTCAGAACCTAGATCATTATCAGACCATTCAAAAATAAATCTAACAATAACATAAAATAAAACTGGTTTTACTACCCACATTACATCAAACTGGACATTAACCTCAAACCTGTTGAAAATTAAAGAAGTGGAACAAGAGATTATAAATCCTCTTATGCACTTAAATGAAAACTTTGCAAACAGTGATATCCCGTTGGATATTCAATGGGCAGCCTTTAAAGTTACGGCTAGGGGTACCCTCATCCAAAAAGCATCATATTACAAAAAACAAAGAAGGGAAAATATAAGTAAAACAGAAAGTAAGCTAAGACATTTTGAACTTGATCTACAAAGAGATTGTACTCCTGCTATTGAGAAACAAGTAGCAAATCTACAGAAGCAGTTAAATGAGATTCTAATGTAACAATATACATTTACAGAACTTAGAATGCTACACAAATATGCAGAGTGGGCTCAAACCCTTTCCAAAATGTTAGCAATTCTTATCAATGTAAGGTACCCCACTTGTAAAATACAAGAAATAAAATATAAAGACACTATTTATAACTCTGATATTGAAATAATAGGGGTTTTCAAAGAAATATTTCAAACCATTTACAGTCCACAAGATCATAGTAATGACAACCTATTCCAAACCTTTGCGAATAACTTATAATTCCTTCAGATTACTGAATCCCAATCTAATAATCTCAAAAGCCCATTAACAGAAGAGGAAGTAAGTAAGTAAGGCTATTGATAAATTAAAACCTGGGAAAGCTCCTGGTCCTGATGGGTATGTAGCAGAATTTTATAAACATTTTAAACAACAAATAACACCAATACTTCTAAAATTATACAACTATATAATAAAAGTTGGGATATCAGACCTTTATCTAAACAACTTCAAAACCATACTTATACCAAAACCGAATACAGATCCCACAAATCCGAACAACTATAGTCCAATAGCTCTGATAAATTTGGATATCAAGATATTTTCAACAATTTTAGCACAAAGAATACAGAAAGTAGCCTCAGTCATAATAGTACCTGAACAACTAGGCTTTATGAGTCAGAGACAAGTAATGGACAACACATTAACCATCAAAGCCGTAAACCACTTATGTGCCCAAGGACAAATCCCCTAAATATGCATTATCAGTTGATGCAACAAAAGCCTGTGACAAAGTCAATTAAAAATTCATCCTCTTTGTACTTTAGCAATTTGGACTCCCAAATGAATGCATAAAAATGATTAAAACATTATATACTAAAGCAACTACAACTCTTTATATTAATAAGAAGACTTCTAAACCAAAACAAATAGTAAATGGAAACAGACGGGGATGTCCACTCTCACTAAACCTGTTTAATTTTTATATAGAAACATTACTACTGCAAATTACCCAGAGAACATACCATCATCTTATTTCTCAAACACTCAAGTAAAATACACAGCTTTTGCAGATGATCTCAATATTTACTTTCAATATCCCAATACTTATTTAAATAAAATCCTATCATCCATAAACAACTTTTTTATGGTATCCAACTATGAAATTAATCCTAAGAAGTCAATCATTTATCCAATTAACCCACTGGGACATAAGGAATTTTACTTTCCAGAGACTAATGTTAAAGTGCAATATACCTTGAAGTATTTAGGCATAAATTTTAGCCATGCACAAGCAGATATGTTCAATAATAATGTAGGTAAAATGTAGTCAAATATAGTTGGCAACATTAGTAAGTGGGAAAAGCTTACACTATCTACCTTATCAAAAGCTTCAATTATAAAAATTAACATATTGTCTAAGATTTTATACCATCCGAATTCCATTTTCATGAAAATTCCAGTTACCTTCTTCAACAAGACAAAAGTTCAACTGGCAAAGTTCATATGGTACCCAAAAAGTACAAGAATTAGGTTTAATAAGCTAATACCCACAAAAGAAAAAGGAGGCCTAGGCCTTCCTGTTTTTTCAATTGTACTATGAAATTATTAATGCAACTCACATCATGCAGATAGCAAATCATGACCCAATAGGAAATGAATGGTACCCATTATGGATTAAATTATTTCACCAGGATATTATAACTTTTATAAAGTTTATCCAAAAAACATTCCCTTCTTAAAACAAGAAACTCTTAAAACAATAAACATTCACCCAATCTTAATAAACAACTGTGAAATTTTCAAGAAGCTACTGATATCAATAAATTTAAAAGACACAATTATGCTTTTGCAACCAATACATAACAACCCAGATATAAAACTAGCAAACACTATGGTAAATAATACCCTTTAATAAAAAATTATACAGTATGGGATTTTTACCAACTAAAAAAACTTCCAGTGGAAAATATTATAAAACTACTTAAAGCTAGCAATAAATATAACCTGATAATTAAACAAAGATTATACCTAGTAAGTACTATAACCAAAGATAACAATGTAGTTGAGAAAGATGTCAAGTTAACACAAGTTCTAAAATTGTGCTTAAGTAAAAAGAAAATGATATCAAATACATATAAATTAATAGCAAATATTAAATATCAAAGTACTGTTCTCTTTTCAAAGTTTTCAGAAAGAAAAGATAACACCATAACAGATAATCAAAAGGAATTAGCTGTTAGAAATACTATGAAACTGACACCATACAAAAAGTTAATATACACACAGATCATGATCTTCAACAATGCCTACCATGCACCTGTCCACCTTAACAAATTCAACCCATCCATGTCACCCTATTGCTCCTTCTGCCCTAACAAAGAGGCAGATATCCTCCACATCTTTTTGAGCTGCAAAACAGTCTATAAACTATGGTCCTCACATAGATTCCTTTTAGAGAAATCAGGATATTCAAAAGCCACGTTGTCATGGGAAACAGCTATACTGCATATATTCAATTGCATTAATAATAATTTCTCTAAATACGTTATAATAACACTATGCACCCTACTTAAAGCATACATAGCAAAAAACTGGATAGACAGATCAAGACTAACCTGGTCAGAATACAAAAGCATGGCAAAAAAACACATATTAGCCAAGAAGCTTTATACAAAAAGTCAGAAAAATCAAACCTACTATCAAAGATATTGCAAAGCATTAATTGGTATTCTGTCATAAACAGTATGTTAAATACTAATTGTATAAGGATAGTAAATACATCACTTTGTTGAGATTAGTAACCACAATAATTAAGGTGACATATTTGTAAATATGTATATAAGGTTGAGTAGAGTCGATTGTTATCATTATAA
This sequence comes from Protopterus annectens, assembly GCF_019279795.1. Taxonomy (NCBI): domain Eukaryota; kingdom Metazoa; phylum Chordata; order Ceratodontiformes; family Protopteridae; genus Protopterus; species Protopterus annectens. Next base: position 859,290,652 of record NC_056726.1, on the reverse strand, counting down.
AAGGTTGATGTTTTACCTCTAATATTGCTCGCAGCTGTAAAATAATGTACAAGAGAACTGCTGTATGACAAAAGCTCTTGGACTAACTTATAATATAACCATATTCTCGTAGTAACACAAATGCTAATTCTCCTTAATTTGAATGCTGAGTAAAGTGGGCAATAACTGTTATTACATGCTTATGGTATGCACTCTGTAACGCCAGCTGTACCACGTGTATATGTCTCGTTATATTTCTGCATATTTTGTGAACAAATATTTAATAAAAATAAATTTGTTAAAAAAAACAATAAAAAAAACAAATACCTCTCAACAGAAATTTAAGTGATATCTGACAGTCAACCTTCCATCAGAGGCAAATCTCTCATCAATATTCCTGAAGTAAACTGATTCTTTGTAACATCATTCCATCCTAAAAGTCTCACTGCTGCATTCACTGCTGCTAAGTGGGCCCTAATTGAATGTGACAAATCAACTAACCTCCATCTCTACTCAGGTAATGTACTATTAACCACATACATTTTTTTCTTGCAACAGTAGACCACCTACAAATTTACCAAATGCCCATAATGCAGAATTGTAATCCTTCTTCATGGAACTAGCCCATGACTGCTGAATCAATTACTAAGTCATTGATGGCGATTCTATGATTTCCTTAACTCTGGCTTTGTCTTTCCCTAAGATACCTCTTGTCTTGATAAACAGTTTTCACAGGTTAGCTTCAGGTACATGAAAAAGGCCCAAGGCGACAACTAAATCTAAGAACAGAAATGTAAGAGTTTCTTTGTGAATTCTTGCTTTTCTGCTGCTAAAGGAAACCTTAGCTCACTACACTACCACACAAAACATTTCACCCTTTCCTGCATTCCTTCACATCCTTCACCAATCACAAAAATGTCTAAATAATGAAATGCCTTTTTTCCAAATACCACCTGCTTCTAGATTCACTACAATGCTAAACTTACTACAATGCTAAATGTCTTGAAGTTTGCACAAGCTATCATATGACCCATAGGTATGGCTTTGTCAAAATAAATCTTGCCCTTAAGAAACATTCCTAACAAGGGCCAGTCCTCCATTATAATAAGCAACAGATGAAATGCTTCCTTTATATCTAACTTCACCAGGCATGGATCAGGAAAACCTCTTATCATCTGTACCACATCATCCAAAGGAGCATATTGGACACGAATGTCACCCTTGTCAGTCTAAGCACTGACCTATGAACCTTCAGGGAATGATAGGTGATGAATGATTCTGTCTTCCCCATCTTTTTTTTTGGGTACTAAGCCCAAGGGTGAAACCCTGAATTCTGCAAATGGAGTAAAATTCAGTAGACTTAATAACCTACCAGATTCTACTTCCTTATCCAATAAATCTTAGCTGGGAGGGTTGACATAATAGGTGGGGGAGGGTTATCATAATGGTTAAGGCCTTAAACTCACAGATACAAGATAAAGGGTCTAATTCTTACTCTTATTATTGGCTAGGCTTGTAATAGTCTCCAGACTGATAGCCTAGTATTTTCCTATGTAACTATGAACCTAAAACCTTATGCCATGTATTTCTTACCTTTAACTGACCACTAATTGTTGCATACCTGCTCACTTCCTTCCACTTGTAGCTTGATTGAAAAACCCATAACAAAACCAAGAATCAACTCCTGAGCTCCTTCCTTCATTCTTGGTGTAACCTTGCAAGCAGTCTATCACTTCTGATGTGGATGCCAGGGAAAGGCTCCTAATCCTTCCTTGAAGTGGCATTACTCCCCTCATAACTCAAGCAATACCCCCATCTCTGATGTACAAATCTCCCAACTGACCTAACTTGCCTCAATCTTAGGAACACATGCCCCCAAGTCCTCCTAGACCTGTTTTTTTTTCTACTAACACTGTACCCGGTTGTTCAGTCCATCTCAAAATCAGCATATGTATGCAAACCTATATCCCATCCATCTGCATCTAGCCATGTTAACTCCATCCATCTGCATCTAGCCATGTTAAAAGCCCAACACACCCTATTATTTTTCCCTAATTCTTTGCGGTGTACCCTTGAGCCACCTCCCACCTTATTAATCATTGTCCTGAATGAAGTGTTAGCATGTCTACAGTCCCATTTAAGTGATTTGTCGACTGTCATTAACTTTCTGAACTGCAGATCATAATATAGCCATGCATTCCCTCCCCTCAATCGCCATGCCTCCTGTACTGTTAACACGAAGGCCAATAATGAGAGAACATACATGAGGTACTTTTATTAAACCATGACCATACAGTTTTCTCAAGACCTGATCCTAAATGTTACTGTTGTCCTCCTTCCCAAAGCAGCCAGTGCTGCCATGAAATCTTTTTATCTTGTTGTCCCTGATTGTGCAATCCTTTCAACCCCATCTAGAGCAATCAAGTCAAAACCATCTATGATGTCTCCTCTACAAACCTTCTCTTTCACCATCTGTGGAATATGGGAAGTGATAAAGACACCCTGACTACTTCCAAAAAAGGCATACTTGCATTGATGCACCAAATTATTGCTCTCCCAGTCAAACTCCTCTACATCAGACAAGCCCAGCTGACTAAGTGGAATTGGGAGAAAGTTCGACTCCATCCTCGGTTTTCAGAACCCACTGGACCCCTCCCCCAAATTCCTGTTTCACATATGTTGCTGTAATGGACCATGCTCCACCCTTGACCCTAAGCAAGTCTTGCACCCTCACCCGGATTTCCTTGTGAAAACCGTGCAATATTTCTGCTACGTAAACATTGCTGTCATTCACTGTAACAGACTCACTGTGAGTGAAATCATTCCTTTCATTATCTGCTGCAGACAGTGGCTGCGCTACAGGAGACATTTCTACCACCTCTTATTGCTTGTTAGCATTTTTCTTCTGCCATCTCTGCCTTATCATACCTGCAGCCTTTACAGCATTTGCACACTACCTTCTTCCTCTTACTTGCATCACAGATGATGTTTCTTCCATCCACTCTTGCTGGTTGGTAGCATCTTGAAAAAAATGTCTCCTCTTGAGAAGTAATGGCCACCCAATTCTTCCATAACTGAGTACCAATATCTTATAAGACAAAGATATAGAGACGTAGCATCATTTTACAACCCACCAATCCTGCTCTCTCTACAGCTGCCTCACTAGCTACCTCTCATGCCCCCCCCCCCCCCATTTTCTTATTAGAACCTTTGTTGGGCAATCTCCTCTGGCTCCCTTCTGATAATTGAGTCTTCCCTATCTCCTGCCAACAACCAATTTTCTAAACACTTAGGGGGACAGTGAACATTTCTTTTCAGATATATATATATATATATATATATATATATATATATAAAATAATATATATATATATATATATATATATATATAAATATATATATATATATATATATATATAAATATATAAAATCATCAATATATACCCATATCTATATATATATTGTAACCTCCCAGCCTCTCCACTCTTCCCATATGCTCTGCCACCTGTCTGTCTTGTCCTCTTCTGTCTACTCTTCTTACATAAACCACTCTATGCACTACTCTCCCTTAATGCCAACTGCCTGTGAACAAGCCCTGGATATCAGCAAAGTAAGCCCTTCTCCACTTTACTACCTAATTTATTAATTGGAATGGCTTTACTGGAAAGGCTCACCCAGGCTCTGCAACATTTTGCTGTGAGGGAAAGGTTTGCTTTTTATTTCTTGTATTTTGTATTACTTTATTGCCTTTTTCTATTTTGTATACTGTGTTTTACTTGTATTCTGCTTTTAACTGTATATTAAAACTTGAAAAGAGACCACAGCTCTGTCTCTTGTGAGCCAGACAGAATTTTTTGCCACCGCCCCTCCCTGTTACTGTTGTGTTCTTAAACACCACTGTCTTTCTAGTTGCCTGCCCCTTATGTGAATTTGAACATATATCTCATTTCCTGTCTGCTTTTACTGGCTGGTGTGAGTAAGCACAAACTTATCATTTTGTGAAATCACTCCTCTTCAACTGTTTAAATTTATTGGCCATCCTACTGTACTCCACAATACCAGAATACAAAAGTGCCCACCCGTTTCAACCTATCTTGCTCTTTTAAAAATAGTGTCTCTCCACTAAAACTTAACTTTTTAGACAGCTAAAACTTAAGTTACCTACTTTCATGTCTAACTGCTTAGTGCACACTACAGTGTTTAGGATAAGCCATTATTTTCCTCTTACCTTTAAGCATCTATTGCAAGACCTACTGGAGAACCCACATTCCTCCTCTCAGTAGTCATCTTAGGATTAGTGCTTCTGTTATCTCCTGGTGGGAGAAGGAGTACAGTGACATTATTTCCTAGAGACTACTGATCACCAGAAAGCCTAATAACTGCTTTATAGGTGACAGCTTGGAATCTGTGCTTATATTCTAATGCTGGTGAGAGTCGGAGCAGAGTGCATTGATTCCTGACTGTTTCTGGTTGGAGAGTGAGTATCTGTGCTTAACGTACCTGATCGGTCTGGTTGCTATTCAAGGCATCTACCATGAAAAGGCTACAAGCCTACAGACCTTTGCATCATCTGGCACAAGAATATGGATCACTAAACAGGCTGTGGCCTGCTTCTCAACTTGGGACTGGTGCTAACATTTCGCTTCTGATGAGAGGAGAAACAAAGGAGCATTGTATCCCAACAGAGTGAAGCTGTGGTGAGACCAGCATTAGTAGTAGCCAGCCAGTAGCCATGACAAGCTGATTCTTTGTTTTCAGTAAGTACTGCTTTATTGTTTTCTAACTTCAGACAATCTGCCTAAATACTTCATCCTAAAATTTTCAGGGTCTACATATTAGTTTCCCCTAAATGTGCTTGGCAGTGCTCTGTACAGACTCAGACACCTTGAGTGACACTTTTTCCTGTAAAAGCCCAAATGAAATTTCTCCAATATCTAGTTGCACACAGGACAACTACTTTGCAGTGACAAATACTGTCCACATAGTTGCAAACCAGATACTCCTGACAGTGACTGATATTCTCACTCCAACAGTCTAATCAATAAAAAAGGGTCTGTTGCCATGGATATGAACTTTCCTACTGTCTCTGTTACCAGATTGGTGGATATGGGTATCCTGAGGCAATGTCTAAATTGCCTCATGTTTACTGGCAACCAGTTAATTCTCAAACAAACTGATATGATATGTGAGACATGTATTTACACAACATCACTGGAGGCAAAGAACTCACATTAAAGTACTCCTAATGTCAATAAGGTTGTCAGTACACATGCTGCACCCATCATGCACAATTCAAAGCAGACATATAGACCTTCATATACTGAGGCATTTACACGTAACCTACCTAAACCATAAAGACCTCCTAAACAAAGTACACATAAGAAATACCCTCATCAGCCCCAAATGCACTTTTTCGAAACAACACCCACATCAACACATAGAGCTACATCTCATGGAGCCTCTATCTCTAAGCCTATAAGGCAAGTCACCACACAATCCAGCATTCTAGTCATTGGAGACTCCGTTGTAAGACACACTAATGTCCCCCTCACCAGGCTGAGTAAGGAGAAAGGTACAGTCAGTTGCTTATCAGGGGCTAGGATCCGTTTCATTATGCATGCACTCAGGTCATTGGACCACAATTAGCAATATTACTCAATCATAGTCCATGTGGGAATAAATGACCTGAGATGTACCCCCCTAGTGTATATGAAGAGAGACATCATACAACTCTCAGAATATGTGTCTCAGGCTGGTATGAGCATAGCATTGAGCAGCATTTTACCTTCTCCAAGGATGATGCCGCAATATGAACAAAAGATGACTGACTTTAATAATTGGCTTAGTTTTTGGTGTCATTCTAAGGGCGTGCAATATTTGTCAGCATGAAAGGAGATGGTCAACAGACCATGCTGCTTTGCTAGGGATGGTTTGCACCTCTCCTGTCTAGGCTTTCAAATATTAGCTAAAAGATTGTCTTCTCCCATAGTGCCTTTTTTAGACAATGCCAAACTGAAAGTACTTTCGACATAGCAAATCAAAACCAAGAAAATCTAATGGTATTACTGCTCAATGTAGGGGCCTAAACAAAAAACTCCACTCCCTTGAAACTCTCTTTACCCTAGAGAATGCTGATGTCTGTGCAGTCTCTGAGACGTGGTTTAAAGCTGTGGACAGCACACCAACAGTGCAAGGTTATAATGCCTTCTACACATTTAGACCAGCTACTTCACAGGCAGGGACTAAAAAAAATAAATATACTTCAAGGCTGATTAAACAGGACCATGCACTTGAGTTGCTCCATGTTCAAATCACCATAGGTAAAACCCAGTACCACTTCCTTGCAAGCTATAGGTACCCCCTATGACCCAGGAAACCTATACCATGCATTTAAACTTATTAGAAACACTAACCATCCAACCCAATACCGTATTCATGGGTGACTTTAATTACCCCACTTTTAACTGAGAATCCTATACAACATCAAACGTACATGCACAGAGATTCCTGAATTTTGAAAACACAAACTCCCTGGACCAGATAGTCAATACACCAACCAGGGGTGCAAACATACTAGATCTGGTCCTCACTAATATGGGACAGTGCTGCACACCCCCTACTGTAATGCCTTCCCTGGTAAGGTCAGACCATGAAATGGTCTCCTTTAAAGTAAAAATAAAACCTGGACCCCCAGCTAAACCGGGAATATTCAGGAACTATTCTAAGGCTAACCTCCTGCTATTAAGTGAGAACCTGGCAAATGTTCAAGCCCCTTCGACCACTACATTGCCACTGTTTTCAGAAAGTCCTTCTGTGTGGCACATCTCATTACCAAGGGTTTTGCATCCAGGAAGAAAGAGGTCATCATCTCTGCCTACTCTTCTCTCATTAGGCCAGTCATTAAGTATAAGGCCCCATTTGGCATGTACCTCACTAGACACATGCAACAGCTGGAAAGGCCAAAAAGTACCTCACAAAGAGGCTCCCAGACCTTAAACATGTCCTACATGGACAGACTCAAAAAACTCCATCTATTCTCTGTCTCATATCGTCTACTAAGAGGCGATCTGTGCTTGACTTACTAAGCCAAGTCTGACCCAGCTCTGTTAGAAATGCTACATCTAAAGAAATCCCAATCCCTCCGCACCACATGCTTCAGAGACCTCAACCTCATTACCACAATCAGCAGAGCATGCTGGAGGGACAGGTTCATAACCCAGGGACTGCCCATGCTCTGGAATAGACTTCCCATACATGTCAAGCAGAGCACCTCACTGGCCCTCTTCAACAAAAATCTTGATGAGTGGATGGGAAATAGAAAGTTCACCCCAGGAATCACTCCAGTGGCTTTACTTGATAGAGGCACTAGGAACTAACATCGGGCGGCATGAAGCCAGGGCACTTCTATGGGCTAGGCTTGTAAAGGCTCCAGGGCCATTAGCCTAATACACACCTATGAACCTATAAACCCTGAGAACACTTCTGCATATGCAGAACTGTTTATAGAAACCCTGTGCAACCACGTTAATATCTGCATAGAGGAAGCTGTACAACTAGAAAGAAGTACAGAACTAACTCAAAAAACAAGTCACCCTGATGGAATCACAAAACCACTCAGATGTATAACAGGAGGAAGAAAATCATGGCAAAAATTAGGAGGTGCAGTACCCAGCGGGATAAAAGCACTCTCATCAAGCTAAACAAACAGCTCAGAGGACAAATAAAGTGTGCCAAAGCCAAATTTGAGGTAAATTTGGCCTCCCATGCCAAGGACAACCACAAGGCATTATTTAACTATGTCTGCAACCTCAAAGGCAGTACACAATTGTGTGCAGAGCTCATTGTAAATAGAGCAACCTGAGACAGAAGATATAGCAAACCTCCTGGCTGATAAATTCAGCTACAAGTTTACTCCTCTCTCCCCCTCAACCTTCCCTCAGGAAATATCATCAAATACAATCCCCCTACTATCACTAGAGAACAGGTCATTAATGCTATCTCTTAGACAAAGAACACTGCATCAATGGGCCCAGACAATATCCCAGCATGACTTCAAAATAGCATAAACCTGGCCTATCAGGGCTTCTGGAATTACTATTTAACTGTAGCCTTCAAACAGGCTTTGTGCCTCATGAATGAAGAAAGGCAACAGTCATCCCTCTGCACAAAAGTGGGCCATCTACAGACACTGGAAACTACAGACCCATAAGTATCACTAGTCTTATATGTAAAGGCATGGAAAGAATTATCATGGAGATGATCAATAGAGATATAGTAAACCTCCAGACACTGGAAACAACCCAGTTTGGTTTTGTCAAGGGAAGAGCATGCCTTCTCAACCTGGTGGACTTCTTTGAGAAGATCATCAAAGCAATGGATGAGGGCAAAATCATTCACACTGCCTATCTTGACCTGGTCAAGGCATTTGATACAATGTCCCACTCAGGCATTATTGACAAACTCAAGAGGTTAGGTACAAACCCGTATGTCACCCAGTGGATAGCCAACTGGCTCACAGACAGGACCCAGGAAGTTAGAATTGGGGAGGGGGGGGGTCCACATCTACAAAGAATCCAGTCACAAGTGGAGTACCTCAGGGTTTAGTCCTTGAACAGCTCCTTTTTGGCATTTACTTCTCAAAAGTCAAGGCCGATGTCTGTGGTCTCTGGTTGACTAAATTTGCAGATGATTGCAAATTAGGAGCTGTCATTCAATCTCATACTGACATAAATGTTCTCCAGGATGGGCTGACACAGACAAACAACTGGTGTCAAAGCAATGGACTAAAACTAAATGCCAAGAAATGCATAATAGTATCCTTTGGAAAGTCATTCATCCCTGGTAACTATCATATTGACAACACACCCCTTAGAGATGACCAAATAGTCAAGGACTTAGGGACACACATAGTAATCTAACCTTTGATCATCATGTGTCTACAGTGGTGAGGAAGTCATTCTATGTTGCGCAACCTATATACAAAGAAATAACATCTAAGTCCAAGGAACTCATTGTTCCACTGTATTTGGCATTCATCAGACCTATCATTGAGTACAATGACCCCTTTGGTATGTACCTATCCAGGCGGGTCTATATTATAAGATTGACAGTTGAAAACTTTGAACACCATATGGTCGATGTCTTCAAACATCGAACATATAAAAACAACAAAAAGAAAAAAGTACCCTAACGGGTTTAAGCAGGGGGCAAGCCTCCCTGCACCCCCCACATGGGGGGGCTGTGCCCACCACACCCCCTGCTACTTAAATATACCAACTCTGAGACTGCACTACATTGTAGTAAAGGGAAATCTCCCCTTATGGAGATTTCCGTTTGCACATTCGATGTTCTCCACTTTTGCTATTCCGGTGTCGACAATATCAGATTCGATATTGTTGGCTTTCGAGAATATACTGTAGACCCATCCAGGCATATCCAACAAGTGGAATGCCCACAGAGGTTCCTCACTAAAAGAATACAGGACACAAGTAATATGCCCTATGCTGACGGCCTCAAGGCCCTATCCCTGTATTCTGTCTCCTATAGGCTTTTGAGGGGAGATCTATGCCTGGCATACAGGGCATTGTCAGACCCCACTCTGATGGATGTTCTGCATATCCACAAAACAAACAGCACCAGAATTACCCATTCTAAAGGCTTAAACATTGCCTGTGATATAAATAGGACCTGCTGGGGAGATAGGTATGTATCCCAGAGACTACCCCATCTATGGAACAGGCTCACCATCCATGTATAGCAGAGTTACTCCTTAACCCAATTCAAGTGCAACTTGGACAATTGGATAGGAAACCGGAAATTCATCACTGGTTTGGCACCTATGTCTCTAATGGGCACAGGTAACATGTAAATGGTTCATTTCCCAGGCCCATGTTTACACTTATCAAGGGTATCAGAACTTATCAGAGATTTGGGATGCATGGCTAGGCTTAAAAAGACCCTTGTGGTCATTAGCCTAGTAAACACCTATGAACCTATGAACTCCTGTGTCCCATTTACACACCGTTTTCCCCATGTATGTGTGTGTTGTTTTTATTTTCTTTTTTCTTTACTTGACTGCTTTCCAATGCTTACGGATGCCCTGCCTTTAGTGAGGAGCAGAACAAATTTTCTCATTGTCCCAAGCAGGACTTCCACATGCTGAGATTTGCATCTCATACTCTTTGCAAATTGTAATCACCCTCATTTAAAGTACAGTTGAGATGCTAAGCCAAAGAGAGCTGTGCACCTCAGAGTATTAGTCATCAGAAATGACCTGAGGCCAGATTTTTCCAAGCAGTTCATTACTGCCGTAACACATAACTTTGTCATTCAACATCTTATTTCAGCTCCTTCTGTCTACATTTGCATGCTCTGACTGCAGGCTTCAACGAGCACAAGTAAGACTTCATGAGTGACTATGACCTTCACATCTGTAGTCAAAGGAAGTCAAATAAACTCAGTACAGAACTCCAAATGTTAAGTAGCCATGTAGAGGGCAAAGACAGTGAATAAAGCAAAGGACATGGACACAGCTACAGATGTCTAGGTTTGTTGTAATAATCAAATTGAATAGCAGTGAAGTAAGGAGTCTTATATTTAAATGCATTGTATATGGTTCCATATTCATCTACTGATACAGGAGAAAACACAAACACATGAGACAATGAAGTCAGCTGGATAAAATATACCATTCAGTAAGGTAGCCTTAAACATAACAGAACATGTGGCAAAAAGCCATTGCAAATGTCAAAGACATTATAATGTGAGCTATCCATAGGAAGTACAGTTATTTTCTGTGCTAGTACGATATTTGGGAAGCCAAAAACATTACATGGTCCTACTGCTCTAGAGGCAGTCTACAGGGAACATGTGTCCAGCCTCTGGACTGTCTTATGTGCTACGCACTCTGCTGCAGGTTGTTTCAGTAAGAGTGCTATACAACTTCTGTCTGATCCTCCTATGCCAATAAAATATTAATACAGGCTGGTATATGTGATGACATATTTAAATAATGCTTAAGTCTGATACATTGGGCCCCAGTGAGCAATTACTATTTGTCCTACTTTCAAAATTAAAAACTCAACTGCCTAGTGCCATATAATCTTAAGCCTATCATGCGTTGACTCTATTGGGAATTCGATAAGGGACAAACCGCTGCTGCTGTTCCTATTCAATTACAGGTAGACCTTCCTATTTATGACATAAGAAGAGGTATGCTGCTACGTTTAGACCCCAACAGGGGTGCCACATTCAGAAGGAATACTCCTCTTGCGTGGAATTATCTATAAAAATACATTTATCATTTAAAAGGTACTTCAGCAGCTTGTATCATTATGTCATTATGTCATTTACAACTGTATTGCTAACAATTACATGGAAACTCCCCCAAAATGCCCACCCCCCCACTGGTCCTCTCTGATAATGTACCTAGCCCAATAAGGTTAACTCATTTAAAACATAAATAGATAAGTATAGCACAGAGGTACAGATTTCCCTGAGGACAAATGCAAGATGTGTGACAATGTGTCTGCTCTCAGCTAACTGTTGATGATTTTAGGCTACCATTATACTGGTCTTTTTTTTTTTTTGTCATTCACAGCTCTCAGGTCCATCTTGCAACATTTCAAAGTTTCAAAGTACATGCACGCTATCTGGAGAATGCCGACGTCAATTCATTAATCATCTATTAGCTGGGGTTGTGTGTTCCTGTCACCTATTACTTCACAGAGCATGCACATGACTCCTAACATTTTCCACTTGATATTTTCAGAGTCAGGGCTGGGATTTATATTGAAATGACAGTATCACATTCTGTGAAAAAAAAGAAGCCGAGAACAACGTAACAAGAACCCATGTCTCATCTTTAGGGTATAACATTCATAGAAATGAGTCATTAAATTCCAGCCAAGATAATACAACTGATATTGGCATAAAAGAGAATATAGAACAAATGGCCTGAGCTAATAGTCATGAAAGTAATTTAGGACCATGACAGGTTTCTCTTTTTCTTTTGGATTCGAAAGATATTTTAGAAATATACTTGCAGTGTCTGTGGTTCAATCTTTCATATAAAGAGCAAAGATAAATCACATTTATTCATAATTCCTTTGCTATTATATGTCTGTAATGGGATATATTTCAGTAGGACTTTATGATGTAGTATCCCTTGTCTGTGTGCTACTGTAATTTAAGTCACTTTGTTTGAAACTTAATAGGCTCTGCAGAAGGAAAAACAGTCCTTCATTCGGTGCTGAGACAGAGCTGCTTTTGGATGTGATACAATCTCTATCACTTTTTCTTTCTTTTTTCCTTCTGCTGTTTTGAATTGAATCAGATCTAAAAGACGTTGGTGACTGTTTCTTGTCATGATCTGGGAGATATGTTCTCATAACTTATTTGCATGAAGCCATGCTGTATGAAAGCAAATTTACTGATAATTAAAATATTCTCTAATTACAGTTAATGATGTAAATGCAGTAAAATATACAATCCCAAAGAAATGTGTTTCTCTCTAGTGATGCAAATTCCTATTAATTTACCTGTTTACTTATTCATTAAATAGGTATGTGAACTAGCCCTAACCTAATACTTAGCCATGACCAGGATGGAAAATGTAAATGCAATCTATGCAGAGAGTTTATATTATCCATTCAACCAGGATTGGAGGAAACCGAAGTGCGTACAGACAGAAACCTAGTGGTCAGCAGTGAAATCAATACCCCAGACCACGGGTAGAAACTTAATTTACTCATGCTGCATAAAAATGCTTAGTATTTTCTAGATTATCACTTTGAAAAAAAAGTACTTGGAAATCTGTACGTAATATTTTTCTTAACCGTAACATCTGTGTAAATATGTACTGTTTCTGTATATATAGACAAATTAAAGTTTTGGTGTAGCACTGTAATGTTCAAAGGGCCACAGGGAACAGGTCATTAATAGTTCATACATAGCCTTAATCCACTGTGTTGACATATTAATAACATTTTCTCAATTTTTAATCACTCTCCCACCCCTGCTCCTTCTTTATAGGCTCATAGTTGTATACTAGGACACTTATTAGACTAGCCATGCAACCCAAATGTGACCCTCAAATTTCATTTATATGGAAGGTGATTCATTGACTGCCTCTGTCCATCAGAGACATAAGCACCAGACCAGGGGAGAATTTCTAGCTACCCATCCATTGGTTAAAGTTTTGCTTAAATAGAGTTTGGGAGGAACTCTGCTTCACATGGAAGAAACATTTCTATCTCTCTAACATGTCCAATTTATGTCCAATTTATGTCACAAGCAAAACATAATTTTATCTAGTAGTTATTTTGCTGTTGTTTTGCAGGTATGCAAAAGGTTTATTAAAACAGGGTCCAGGGATGCCCTGCATGCCAGGCAAGGATCACCTCTCAGAAGTCTATATCATGCCAAGTAAAGAGACAGGGCTTTGAGGTGATCACTGCAGGACACTGTGTTTAGTCCCTGTATTCTTTTGATAAGGAGACTTTGTGGGCATTACAGTTGCTGCATGTGTCAGGTCAGATACATGCTGAAGGGAACATTATACTCTTTGGTGGGTCTGATGAGCACTGAATATAGAGGTATCATGAACTCTGTGGACCTAGATGCCATGCCCTAGCTTATAAGATAAGTTGAGAAACAAAAAAAGATTTTATTACTTCTTTTGACATGTGTTAGTTGAAGGCAAGGTTACTATCTATGTGAGTTCCCATATCTCCGACAAATGAATCAACTTTTAGATGTGCTTTATTGTTGACATAATTACTCGGGGTGGCCAACTTCCCAAAACATATTATTATGTATTTTTTGATATAAATTTTAAGCCATGGCTTTGGCACCAAGTGTTTGTCTATGTTAGACAATCCTAAAAGATATTCTTATCTTAGGGGTTTCAAAGATTGCTTCCAATTTGCAATCATCTGTGAACTTGGTTAGCCAGTGGCCTTTGACATTGGCTTTGACATCCAAGGTGTAGATGCCAAAGAAAAGTGGGCATAGCACAAATCTCTGGGAAACTCTACTGGTGACCAGCCTTTCTGTGGAGGTGGCCTCACCAATTCTATCTTCCTGGGTCCTATCAGTAAGCCAGCTAACTATTGAGTATGTTATAAACGTGTTTAATCCTAGTTCCATAAGTTTGCTGACAATGTCTGAGTAGGGTATTGTATCAAGTGCTTTAGACATTTCTAAGTAGGAAGTATGCACAGATTCCCTTCATCCATTGCCTTAGTGACCTTTCTAAAGAAGCTCACCAGATTCAATAAACATGACCTTTCTTTGACAAAGCTAAACTGAAATGGATCAAGTAATTTGAGGTTTTCTCCATCCTTGTTAATAATTACCGTGATAATTCTTTCCATGGCTTTGCAAATAAGACTAGTTGGACTAATGGCTCTGTACTTTTCAATATCTGTTGAAGGTCCTCCATATGAAGGGGGATGACTGTCACAGTCCACCATTCACATGGCACAAAGCTTGTTTTAAGACTACAGTTAATTAATGGCTCCAGGGTTCCTGATAAGTTGTATTTTAGACTGTTCAGAAGGCATCCTGAGATGTTATTGGGGCCCATTTAGGCAGTGTGTTTGGCTTTAGTGAGTGAAGACAATACGTGCTCCCTAGTTATAGTTGAAGGAGTTATGCTTGGGGTCATTATGGGGGGGGGTGGTCAGGGGTGAGACAGGGGTAAAGCTGAAACTCAATTTGTCCACTAACAGGTTCACTGTATTGTTAGGCTTCCTAAACATGGAACCATTAGTCACCAGTTCAGCACATTGTTGTTTGCTGCCCTTGAGGTTTCTGACATAGCTGAAGAAGGCCTTATGGTTATCTTTCACCTGGAAGGCTGTCTTAACCTCAACGCTGGCTTTGCTTGACCTAATCAGCCCTTCTTTCTACCTAATTAGTTTGATGAGAGAGTTTTTATCTATATTGGAATTACCTTTCCTAATTTTTGCCAAATTTTCTTTACTTTTGTTGTATATCTTGTTTAATCTGGGATGGCACTAGAGTGTTTTATTTCTGGGGCTAGTCCTAGGTTTACTTCTAGTAGGTACAGCAGCCTCTATGCAGCCATTGACATGGTTGTACAGAGTTTGTGAGAGCAATTCAGCATAAGCTGCTGTGTTCTGGGGGTTTGGAGAAGCATTACATTTTGGGACCCTATCATTTAATAAAAGATAATTTGCCTTGGAATAGCTCATAACTGTTACTGGTTTTAATGGGATTATAAAGTTGATTTTGATTTTGAAGGAGACAGCTTTATGGTCAAACTTTACCAGGGAGGATGCAACACTGGGAGGGGTGCAGCATTCTCCCATATTTGTTAGCATGAGGTACCCTACTGGGCACATTCACTATTTGTTCAAGAGTGTTTGTATTTATGAAGTCCAGAAAACTCTGTGCCTATAGATTAGAGGCCTTATAGGATTCCCAGTCTACAGAAGACTATTTAAAGTCTGAGATTAGTAGGATGTTAAGCTGGTTGGTAAGTGTCACCAGAATGTCCAAGTATGCATTTTGAGTTTCTCCGGACATGGAAAGTGACTTGTAGCTGGTCAGGATATGGTACGGGATTTTGTCTAAAGTGATCTGCACTTGGAGGAACTTCAGCATGTCATTCTGTTTTACCACCCTAGGTGTATGCTTGTTACTGATGGCTATTGTGACACCTCCACCTTTTGCCCTTGTCTCTGCAGACACTAGTATAAAAGTATGGCAAGCACTGAAACCTTGCATCGTCATGGTAATCTCTGCCACTTCAAACCATGTCTCAGTAATTGCACAAATGTCTATATTCTTCAGTATGAGGAGAGCTTGGAGGGAGTGAAAGTTTATATTTCAGCTCCTGACATTGAGCAGTAACACTGTGAGGTTTAAAAGCCATGAAAATCCAACCGGAAATGAAAGCAACCAATGTTAAAACAGTTTTAATATTCAAAATATTCCAAAATAAAAGGATAAGTGCTTTCATCTCTGTATCATTTAGACTTCATCAGATAATGAGATAAAAAATGTGAACAGTTACTCTTTGCATATTACATAACACATTTAAAATCAATGCTTCTTAAAGAGATATTGTAACACTATGTCAGATTAAACAGAAACAGGAATGGCACTGCGAACAATAAACGAAATATGGCAGCATACTGTTTAATGACTCTAAATCAAAATAAAAAATTGTTTATGAATTGTTTGGCAAAACAGAAAATAATTATTTTTCATAGTAAGCTGGGAATAGATATGATGTCATTAAGACCATGTGGGACAGTGGCATTAATATTTGCCAATAAAGTTCTCTTTGTTCCAAAATAATGGTCCAAGAGCCACCTCTCAGATTTTGGTCCACTTTCTCTAAAACACTAAAAGAGAAATTTTGTGGTCATTATGCTCAGACAAATGCATAAAGAGCGTTGGTAGTTTTTTGTCATTTGACATCATAGGTGTGCTTCTATATTCATTGTTTAAGCTTACATTCAGTTTTTCCAATCACATAAGGTACTATATATATGACACCCAGGGTAGAACAATTATACCTTGACCTTTAATGTCTTTTAGTCTACCTGGATAAAATCGCCTGTTTTTATATATTGGTACTGGCCACATGGGTCACACTTGGACATCTTACCAGACTCAGTTGTATTGCCATGGGCAATATTGTCAAAGTATTTTTTGAAACTGTATCCTCGTTTGTAGACTATCTTTGGGAGTGCACCAAGTTTATCATAAATGTCCTTGTTAGATATAAGCTGCTTCACAATCTATTAATTTGGATAACTGGTGCAATAAGACCATGGTATTTAATGGAGAAAGCTCAGAACATATGGCTTCTATTGATCAAGAGCTCGATACCTTCCATAAAAAAATGAAAACTTCAGCAAGAAAATTCCTTTTTTATGGAGTGTCTTTGGTTACAGCTGGTCCCGAAAGGCTGAAGAAAGCGGGAGTACCATGGTACCTGTGCCATAATGACTTGAGTGTGTGTATGTTTTGGGAGATCCTGACTCCAGAAGGCTATTGAGGGTGCTTTGTTGGTACAGACTAATAAGATTGCTTTACTGGGCAAGATTATAACCCTTGGAAATGTGCAAAATTTATAACAACACACAAAAAAATCAGAAAACTAACTAATGAGCCTTCTAGCTAATACATTACTACAATATGAGTCCTTTTGTGTATTTCCCAACTCAGTATACCAGGCAAACACCTCCTGCCATAAGATGAATAAACCCAGTCCTCCTAATGTAAAAAACCCAGGAGAAGAGCCCCCACAAGTGCAATGCTACCACAAACTGAGTAAACAGCTCGCTGGAAACCCTTACTGAAGACAATTTCAGGGAAGTCTCACAGCAGTACCAGTGATAGGAAAATCACATTTTTAACAGAAAATGCAGTTAAACCCATACATTAAAGCAAGAATCACTTTAGCGATCACTAAAAATAAAACCAAGCGTTATTTACTAATTGAAGGCATTTAACTTTGCCTGTATGGCACTGGATACAAGTAAAACTTTTCTGGGATGCATGCCAGAACTTCAAGCTTTGCTGAGCTCTAACCCAGCCACCTTCTCTCACTGATTGTTTCTGCAGCGGAGGAGTCAACTATATTCATTTGTGTCTACTGTTTCAGTCATCAATACTAATCTTAAAGGTAGTCAGAGTAGTACTTTGTTTGACCTGTAACAGAAACGTGTTTGATAGGTAGGTATGCCACAAGCAACTTCTTCTTCTGGTTAGTCTTGTTTATTTTTTGGTCGAGATTTAGATCTTTAGAATGGGTATTTGTAAGACTGACTGGTTTTGTACAGAAATATGCTTTTCTTTTTCATCCAGATGAAAGTGCTTCCATTTGGATTCATCCAGTTTTAGCTTCCTCCAAATGTTACTCAACAAACTATAATGAGACCCTTTGCATTATTTCAGAGCTTCTGGTAGGAATTCGTGGTCGTAGGTTCAGGAGAACCCTGTCAAGCTGACCAAGAATATCTAAAGTTAAGTTTCATAATAACTCTTAGAAGATTTAAAGTTGTCTGTTTCCATAACTTTTTTGTAATTAATATTGGTAATGCAGACTACACAACATTCTAATAAGAGGAGTATTAGTTCTGAAGTCATTTAAATTTTTTTTGGTCATTTCTTTTGATTGTTAATTTTACAGTTCCAGAAACCAAGTATTAGTGCACTGCATATTCTGTGTTATTGCGGTATACCTTATTGCAGAGCATTTTAGTTTGGCAAGTAACTAGGCAACTTTCCATTTCATTTTAAGTATATTGACATGTATCAGTATAGAAATGAGCATTGTAGGGGATGGTGTTACACTGTTATTCTGACAGTGCTTTGAAAGGCAGCAGAATGCCTAGCTTTTTTTCACTTTCTTTCTTAGATGTGCAGCAGGTAAGTGTGGTAAAGGATAATTAAGGAAACATATGCACAGGCGAGGAGAGTGTGTTGAGCAGATGGAAAGAGTTCTTTGAGGGGTTGATGAATGAAGAGAATGAAAGAGAAAGAAGGTTGGATGATGGCGTGTCACTTCAACAGTGACAATCATCCAGAGCTAAGATTTACACCCTGCCATGATAGTTCTTCCACACCACATGCTTACATGCACACCTATGGCCAATTTAAAGTGTCTGATCCACCTACTGCATGTTTTTGAAATGTGGGAGGGAACTGGAGTACCCAGAGGAAACCCACATGATCACAGGGAGGGCATGCAGACTCCACACAGAAGGCACCCCAGCTGAGAATCAAACTGAGGAATCACTTGCTATGAGGGGACAACACTACCCCCTACACCACTGTGTTGCTTGATCCTAAGGTATACTCTATTTAAAATAAAATACTTATTCATATGTCATATCATATTCAGAAATGTGAACCATCATATTATTCAAAACTTCCTGCTTAACAGTGTTGAGTCTTGATGATGCTGTGTGACAAAAACAGGGAAGCTGTCCATTTTACAGTCTACTAAGAAATGACTGCCACAAAAATATCTAAATATTTCTTTAATCTCCTGTTTAAATGAGATTTATTTTTAACACTCTACTCACACAGATTTGAAAGAATGAAGACTAGACGTTGCCCAATAGATAACATCTAAATTCAGATGTTTGCCTTTCATGGAACCAGTCACCAGCAGAAATTAGGAAGAAAACTAATTCTAATTAAAGGTAAAGCTATCCGAGTTATATCAAGTATCTGAAAACGTTTCTACTGTTATGATAAAAGGGGAAAAAAGTTGAGCTTTGAAAGAAAAAATAAACTATAGTTTCTCAGAACCTCATTAATACTTTATGAAAATGCTAACATATTCATTACAATACATGATAAGTCTTGATTTCAAAATAGTGTGAAAATAAATGCATCAAAATTAAATTTACAATGGCATTTACAGTAGTATAGGCAACAGTTATACAATGTAAAGCAAAAATCAGATGTTTAAACCGTGTCATTGATTTTAAATTGTATTTTCTTATCTAGGGGCTGGTACTTGACTGATAAATACAAGTATACAAAACATCTAAAGTTTAAAACACATAAAATGTTGAATCTTAGATAAGAAGACATCAGTCAACTCAGCACCATCCATTCCCTGTCCACTAAAGCAGAAAGTTCAGCAATCTGTTGTAATGTAAATTGTTGCCGATGAATTCTCACTCACATATTTTATAAGAGCAGAATATACTAACTGGTCTATGTGATGTAGTTAAGAGCCACACAAGATGTTATCCACCTACCAGTTGGGCAGACCTAGTCTTTATGAACTCCTGGCATTGATAAATAAAAAGATGGCATCAAGAGACATGAAAATATATACAATTTTATGATTTTTACATTCAAAAGCCAATTTTTTTGTACCTTAAAAGAAAAGATTTATTTTACAAATAAGATGCAACTTGTAATATATATAAACTGGATTTCCCTCTTGTAAAAGTTGATATTCCGCAGTAGTCTTAAGAATAGTATAAAGCATTTTATATATTCATTTCTGCTTATGGCTTTGCCACCTCCACCAGATATTACCTGATTGTTTTTCTTATTACAAAGCTTCTAGAAATTTGCCATTTACATTTAGAATATCTAAGCTATCTGGTAGAGTCAAGGAAAACAATGGTGCAGATAATTAATCAACAAATTTGTATTCTGAGTCAAAAAAAGTATGCAGTTTGCTGTAAAGCAAAGTGACCTGCTGTAACTGTTATATGAAGGAAACATTGTTACAGCTGAACCAGTGGCGCATGGAAGTTCAGGGTCTCTATCACCTTCATCGAATAAATCAAAAATGGCACCTGCAAACATAAGTCGTCTAGTTTAGTAATGAATCATCAGCGATATATTAATTAATTTGATTTACCTTTCCCTTTTGTGAAAAAGATAATATGGTAGTCTGATTTGTGTACAAGAATTAAACACATTTCTGCACAGGACTTAAAGGTCCATGCAGTGGAGGATGAACTTAAGAGGCCAATGTTAGCTTCATTATCTGGGGGCCGGGGGGGGGGGGGCAACCAGATATGCTTCATTGGTGTCACTTGCAATTAGGAGACGGTCATCCACAGAAGACCCTCTACTGTGTGGTGCTTCATTTATTAGAGAGACAAATGAAGAAGTCAACACAACTCTTCCCCAGGTAAAGAGATTCTAAGTCAGGTAGGCAATCTGAGAAGAGGAAATGAGTGGGGAGGGGAACTCCACTGGGATTTGGAATCTAATCCATTCCTTAGCACATATCTCTCACCTATCATGAGAACAAACAAACTGAAAAGATTTCCTGTTCTGGGAATAAATGGGCCATAGAGCTATTGCACACGCCTAAGGAAAATTGACTTTCACCCATTGGGTGGGAACACATGGACAAGTTAAGCGCACACACGAACGTCACTAGGCCAATATTCATGTTGAAAAAAAGCTGTATTATCCCATAAACAGATTACAAAGAAAGATGAGAAAGAAGTCTAGTCAGACATTCCCGGTCAACAAATGTTAAATAAAATAAAATAAATAAAATAAAAGTATGAACAGCGCTAAAGAAAACGAAGTGTGGAAAAGCAACAGGTTCAGCGAAATCTCAGCAGATATGATTAATATGTTGGCTGAGTTAGAGGAGAAATGGTACATGAGGGTAATAGCAATATGGAGAAAAAGGCTTACCCCAGATAAGTGGAGAATAAGCATTCTAGTGCCATAGTACAAGAACAGAAGGGATATTCACAACTGGCAGTATAGCATTATCAGATTTCTGTGAAGTGCTGGAAATGGTGCTTGATAAATGAATATGCAAAGTAGCAGAAAGTAAGATGAGATCTGAGCAGTATGATTCAGATCAGGATGCAGCACGGCCAAATTAGATGTTTGACTTCAGACAAATAGTGGAGATAAAGCTGTAGATGAGGAAAGGTTCCAAGAAGGTACTCATAGACTTGCAGAAAGCATAAGCTAAGGTACCAAAAAAGCTGATTTGGCAATCCTGCAATGTTTCAAGCCCTGGAAACATTGGTCAGATTAGTACAGGATATGTCCAAAGATCTAATGGCAGAAGTATGAACAGTGTTTGGATTTACACAGGGGGTTCCCAGCGGGTATAGGTGTAGATGCATAAGGTTTCCCAGTGTGTGTAGGTGTGAGTGTGCATCACGGTTCAGCTCTGAGCCTGCTGCTGTTCATACTTGTGATGGACTACATTAGCAAACTGGTTGGGAAGAGACAGATCTATATAGCTACTTTATGCAGATTTCGTGGCATTGCAGATGGACTCTAAATAGAAACTTCATCAAAGTATAGGGGAATGAAATGCAAAACTGAAGGCTCATGGTATGAAATTGAATACAGAAAAAACAATTGTCATGAGAACAAATAGGACAAAAAAATACAAGAAACTGAAAATGGAAATGGAAGAGGAAATAGTGGAACTGGTTTTCAGATCCAAGTATCTGAGACAGTTGTTGGAGAAAAGGGAAGTCTGAATGAAGAGTCTAAAATTAGAATCAGGGGGCTGCAGCCAACAGATAAAACACTATCAGGAATATTGTATGACAGAAGAATGTCAAGAGAAATTAAAAAGTGAACTGTATAAAACAGTGATGAGATCAATACTTCCATGTTGTACAGAAAGGTTGGCAATGAAGACAGATGGAGACAAGCAATCTGAAAAGCGGTAGGATGTGCACTATGAGGCAGATGAAGAATAATGACATCAGAGCAGAAGCTAAGTTAAATACAATTGCACTGAAGTTCAAAGTGAACAGATATATGTGCAGGAAAGTAGACAATGATTTGGTGAAGATTAGGGAGAAACAGGAAGAAGACAATAGTAAATGAGTATGTCTAACAAAGAGATGGATGCATTATGTGAGAGAAGACCTGCGACAGTCAGACTTGACTGTCAGAGATGGTAGGAAAGTGACAGGGAATAGAGAGAAATTGCAACAGCTGACATGACACCCAGACCCTATGTAGAAAATGGGAAAAAGGGGGTTGATGATGATGATGACTGTTTTCAAGCAATTGATTAACACTTTAAATGGAGGAATAACACCACCAGCAACTTACATTCAACACAGCAGAAGATCAAGACTTAACAGACAACCTGCCAAATATCATTTCACATTTATTAAAAGCTGTTTTTTTACATCTTAATAATGCATTTAGCTTTTTTATTAAAAATTTAAGACAAATGGATCAGAGACATCAAAATGTTTCCTCCATCATCTCCAAAATATGATTCACAAACCTGTGGTTTGTTAATGGAATCATGCCTAGGTTGATGAAAAGTTTAATTACCAGCTCTACTAGTCCTGCTACTTGACTTTTGTATTAGCATACTGCCCTGACATGCACCATTTTCAGGATTTATCTGCAGGTTGCAAAGTACACATTGTGAGCACTGTGACAAAAGGAGATACTGCCAGGGCAGTAATTTGGAATTTTGTCAATAATTATATATCATTGCTGAAAGATGCTTGTGTTATAGATGTATTAGAACTGTATGTCATGTGTATATCAAACTGCTTGTACAGACATGTGTGTGAAAACGTATTTGCAAAGCTTTGTGTTTGAAATGTAACCACAGTGTGTCCTACTGGAAGAGAACAAATATGTACATGCACTATTGTAACCGTTTAAATGTATATATTTTAACAGTGGAAACTGGAATACAGATTAACCTCAGTCCAGCAAACTTTAGAGAAATATCTGAAATTAAATTACTTTGTAGGCTACGCAATAAAAAGGCTATCTCTCATGGTTTCAATGCAGCTAGAGGCACAGAGTCTCTACTAAGAAGCTTTCTGTATTGTCCTTGGAGTGAACTAATTGCTACTTTTGAAGCATGAAGGAATGCAGTTGTTTTATGACTTCCAGTATCTGGCACAGATGTGAGGAAAAGCACTTGTCTGCATATTTTTACAGGTAGATGCTAAATGAGGCCAGCTTCTAGCAATGGGGATTTTGGCCTGTGAACTAGAAGTCATATGACCAGAAATTATGTAATTCTGCTAGCTATCCCAGCAGTAATATTTTAGATATTAATTTGAGAAGTCTCTTAGCGAGACAGAGCATAGTCCATTCTGTCTTGGACCTGACAACAGCAGTAAGAACCATTCACCACATCTGCCTTACTCTAATGAAGTAAGTTTCTAGGGAACAGTATAATTCTCTTAGATACAGTCAGGAGTATAGTGAAGTTTAGTTTATTTTTCTTTGTTTCTGTGAGCATGTACTCAATGTTATTTTAAATATTTCCTGTGGTTTTGAACTCTGGTGTCACTGTGAATATATATTTAGTACTGTCTTGTTTTTTTTATTATTATTTATTATTAAATATATTTAAACCTTTCATTATGGCTAATCTTTTTAGAGATATTTAAGTTTTGAGAGTACCTGCATATTTATTTGGTAACACTGTGTGGGCCACTCCTAACAGCCTTGCTCTTGGTCAAACTGCCATTTGCATTAATATTAATATTACACAGTAAGTTTGGACACCCTTTCTTAAGGGCCTTAAGGTAACTAGTAGAAGGGTTCTAGTGGCAGATAAAACTACCTTATAGTCTTGGAAAAAGGGGGCATAGCTAGTAAACCTGTGTCAGCCTTTTCAGCTGTGTTGTGTGCTAATCAAAATCTCAAAGAGTATGTGTGCGTGTGCGTGTGTGTGTGTGTGTGTGTGTGTGTGTGTGTGTGTGTGTGTGTGTGTGTGTGTGTGTGTGTGTGAGAAAGCTACTTGGGTAGGGGCATGAAGCACTGGTTGGACAGAGAGAGTGTAGGTGAACTTGACTTGGAACCCTGGCTAATGACTCAACTTTATTGCTGTGCCAGTTGAGAGTCTTACTGGGGATCTGTAGAAAGGGAGAGGAACCAGCCCAGGACTGACTGTGGTCTCTTTGTGCTCTTAAGGGAAATTGCACTTGACGCAGAGAGCTGCATCTGAAATACTGTGTGTGTACCTGTCATCCTGTCAGTGAATGCCCCCCACTGTTGCCAGTGGTGAGAAATGAGGCTCCTTGATTACTGGTCCAGTGGAGGGTTGTTACAAGCACAATAATTCTCCTATGGGGCTAATGAATCCTCAAAAGAATCTGGTAGCTCATGATGAAGATTATTTGTTTAGAAGATGCTGTTTTGAAGTACTGTAAATCAATAATAAGAAAAGCAAAATCCAGGTTTATGTGAAAAAAAATTGTTCAGTTGTCCAAGAAAATGCATGCCGTTTCTTTTTTGTTGTCATAATTATTTATGTATTTGCTTATTTTCCAGCCTCGAGACATTCTTTCAAAGTGGTACTGAATCTTTAAGCTTCAGAAGATGTTAGATTTTCATGCTTCTGATCTCTGTCTTTTTGGCATTAAAGCTCAAACTAATCCATATTTGTCCCAAAGATAGAAGCTGTCAATGTGTACTCTTGAAGAATACATAAATGTCTATGTCCTTTCCTTAGCTCCAGCAAACAGGGCATGTAGTTTCTTTCTCATTTTCCATATAATTTCTTATTTTACAAGTGAAACAAATCAGAAATAAATGTCTAATTCCTTTATAGGAGGCTACAGTGTTACTCATCTTCATTCAGTCTCCCTTTATCCACACATATTTATTTTGTTCACTGTCAGTATATGTTAGCATCTGTTTCATTCTGTAACCCTGTTCCCACTAGCACACCATCTTTTTTTAAATGGTGTGCGAGTTAAAGGTCACAGTGCAGCAGTGCAGAGTATAACTAAATCATTCCACAGTTAACAAAGGGCATATAATGTGCTCCAATACAATGATGTAGATACAAAAAAATGATATGTATCTAAAAAAATAAATAAACTAAAATAAAAGCATCATATGCGCAAGCCAAATTTTGTTCTTCTTGTTGGTCCATTTCTTTTTTGTTTCATCTTCCGTGCATTTATATTTACATCTCTCTCACTAACCATATTTGAAACCATTTCCCTCTCTATGTATATAACAGGTGTGTGTACACACGCTTAGATCTAAATATTAATGTCTGTTTCTCTCTCTGTATATATGTGCGTGAGTGCGTACACTTATATCTTTGTACTTATATATATGTTATACTCACATGTATTCTATCTGGTTCTAAATAACAGACGCACATATAGATGTGTGTATACATATATTAGAGTTCATGTTTACACATATGTTTGGTTCTAAACAACATGTGTTTTTGAATATAATGTCTTTTTTTGGATTTTGGTTCTATATCAAGGAATGTGCACTTTTAAACCTTTATGTCTTTAACTGAATGGGTGTTATGGTATATAAATACTGGTGGTTGCTGTATAGTAATTTCACACTGATGACACCAGGGGGCGAAACTGCTCACCGGTCTGTGCTGTTGGAGCTGAATGGCCTCTATGTAAGCTTCCTGAATGTTTGTTCTACTGGAATAAAAGCTTTCTACACACTTATTTAAAGTGTTTTGGGTCCCTTTTTCTGGATTTAACTACAAGATTTGATTTATTTGAGAGTGCTGGATTCTGCGAATGTTTTGGACTGTGTATTTTCCGAGCACCACATTCGTTTTGGAGTGCGCCGTTTTGTCTTTGGATTGCTTATTTATTTTGAGTGCTGCTGATGAATGTTTGGATTATTCAATCGTGGGACTATTTCAAGTAAGAACTTTTTTCATTCATGGCTACAGGAGGTGACCTTCGTGCTTTTATTAGCAACCTTTTACAAGATAAGGATGATGTGGTCTGTTTTGAAGGCCACAATGGTGATAAAAGAACTGAGAATGTTATGGAGGTGAGTCGCATTGTTAATATGGAACAAATGTTTAAAGAACTGACTTTACTAAGAAGTTTTGTTCTACCATTTGGCACATTAAACTACTCAAGGCATATATTGAGGCCGAAATTGCACCACATGGCTTGAGACTTTATTTGCAACCAGGGTTTGGGAAGGAAAACAGTGATTTTATGTCAAAATGGCATTTAATACAATGTATGGCTTCTAAAATGTTTATAGAGCTGCTTATTGACTATTATGAACATTCCTTAACTGACATCAAAATAAGATCGGATGAGTGTTTGGAAGGCATACAACAGCATGAACGTGAAGTGGACTATGGCAAGATGTATGATGTATACTTGAGTAAAGTTAATGCCTTTGAAAAAGAAGTAAAAAACAAGAAACTCAAGAAATTTAATCGGGGCATGGGGGATGTAAAAAATAATGCTGTTTTTTTCACTGAAAACAGCTAAGAGGTCAGTGCGATTTTCTGACTCAACTAATAAGCAGTTCAAGCACAAATGGAAAAGGAATGGATCCAGTTTGAAGCCTTCAGGAGTTTTTGAAGGCATTGCAGATTCAAGCACTTCAGATTTTTCATCTAATCCCCCCAGTACAGATACGGAGGCAGACTGTGTTGAGGAACTGATATCACCTGTATATAAGAAATCCAGGGGAAAAGGGGCCCATTTAGAAGAGGAGGGCGAAAACATCACAGGCAGACTCGGGAGCAACATAGAACAAGCATCCAAGGACCTGACGAAAACACAGCGGAGAATTTGAATGAAGAAATGGAGAATTTAATAATTAACCTTACTGACTATGAGTTAACTTCACAAGAAAAAAGTGTACTAAATAAAGGATTCAGCTATGCACCATTGTGCTTTATTTCTGAGTTTGATGTATGCTTAGATGTTAAACAATTTTGTAGAAATCTAAATTTGAAGTATTTTTTTAACACCAGAACTGATGTCAGTAGTGTTTCTATGGATGCTTTTCATTTTAGGAAATCTACTTTTCAGTCCTACCCTACCATCCTAGGGTGAAATTATTTGAAGATGTGGTATTGCATGACTTACATATGAACCAGAATGTGATTTTTAGAGATTTTTGTGATAATTTAACTAAGCTAGAAAGAAGTGCATTAACACAATTAAAAAACAACAAAAGCATAGTGATAGTTAAGGCAGACAAGGGGGTGCAATAGTGATTTGGCCAAGAACTGATTATGTGGGGGAAGCACTGAGACAATTAAATTATGGTAGGCTTTATTACAAACTGCCACTTGATCCTACTGTGGATTTTGGTAGGTTTTATTACAAACTGCCATTTGATCCTATTGTGGATTTCAAAAGAAAAATAGATGCATTTCTTTTGAATGTTATGTCTTATGGAGATATATCAGAACCTCTATACAACTTATAGTGGATGATGCCAAACCTCAGAGATTTTATATCCTGCCAAAGATACATAAAACAGTTATAAACCCTCCAGGAAGACCTATAGTGTCAGGGAGAGGTTCCCTAACAGAACCCTTGTCAGTATATTTGGAAGATCATTTAAAAACACTAATGCATTTGGTAAGAGCTAGATTAAAATACTCTAATGATTTCTTATGTTTGATGAATGACTTGCAAGTGAACTATAATTCTTTTCTTTGTGCCCTGGATGTTCAATCCTTATATATGAATATCCCACATAGTGGGGGTATTCGGGTCCTAAACCATTGGTTTGAAGTGTATGGTATGTATTCATCCAGACATGTTGATTTTTTTTTGATTACCCTTGTACAATTTGTATTGGAACACAATGTCTTTTATTTTTGTGATGACTGTTATCTACAAATGAAGGAAACTGCCATGGGCACTACATTTGGACCAATTTACGCTGACCTCTTTATTGGGTATTAGGAGTGGCAACTATAGTGATAAGAACCCTTATAAAAAAGTGCTGACCATCTGGCATCATTATCTGGATGACTGCTGGGGTATTTGGTCAAGAACTATTGCAGTTTGGTCAGAGTTTGTTAAATATTTGAATTCCAATGAGTTTGGACTTGTGTTTACTGACAGAATTGAAATAAACAGTACTGATTTCGTAGATGTTAAGATAAGTAAGAAAACAGATGTTTGTATGATTACCAGTCTGGAAGCCAGTAGCAGTCACCCTAAGCACATCACTGTCAACACACCAACATCACAATTTCAGAGATTGAGGCGTATTTGCAGTGAAGGTAAGGGTTATAAAACTGAATTAGTCAATATGGGTAACAGATATATGAGAAGAGGCTATCAGAAAAGTAACATCATGAAGGAACAAACTAAGGCATTTAGTTATGATAGAGTCGACTTCTTAAAAATAGAGATGTAGATATATCATAGAATGACAGAACTGTACGAGCTGGTACAACCAGTTCAAAGGTTAGATTTGCTGTAAACTGTGGTACAAACATTTTAAAGATTAGAGAAGTTGTAGCTAAACATTGGGAAATATTAAAATCTGACCCGGTTTTTGACCAATGCTTAGACACTAGATGTTCTTATAGCAATAGACGTGGCAAGAACATTGGGGAATCACTCTCATGGTATAAAAAGATCGATTGGCCCAAAGGTAATGAGGATAATGATACACCCAGGGGTAGTAAAGCCTGTGGCAATTGTGTCTGTTGTAGGGTGGTATCAAGGATGAAGTCATTCACATCAATCAACACATCTAAGGTTTTTGATATCAGATATTTGATAACTTGTCGTACTGAGTGGGTACTCTATATGGCTGTCTGCCAATGTGGGGCATTTTATGTCGGACAGACCTCTAGAAATTTGAAGAGCAGAATTACAGTGCACTTGAGTGACATTAGTTATAAATTTCAAAGACGTGCACTCTACAAACATAAATTAGAACATATTTCAGCACAATTTCTTTTTGTTGGAATTGATGTAGTGAAAGGTAATAGGATGTCAGACACAACTAAGCATGAGTTTTTAGACAAAAAAGAAAGAATGTGGATGGTAAAGTTAGGGGCTCTGTAGAAACCTGGACTTAATGATCATTGGTAATGTCTGAAATGCATTTTCACTGTCTTTCCTCCTTGATAATTTGTTTAACGTAGGTGTGTCTACACTTTATGTGTATTCATATATGTATGTATAGGTGTGAGTAGATATATTTTATATTCACATGTATTCAATCTGGTTATAAATAACAGACACATATATATGTGTGTGTGTGTATACATATATTATGGTTCATGTGTACACATATGTTTGTTCTAAACAACGTGCGTTTTTGAATATAATGTGTCTTTTTTGGATTTTGGTTCTATTTCAAGGAATGTGCACTTTTAAACCTTTATGTCTTTAACTGAATGGGGGTTATGGCATATAAATACTAGTGGTTGCTGTATAGTAATTTCAC
Organism: Protopterus annectens; assembly: GCF_019279795.1. Taxonomy (NCBI): domain Eukaryota; kingdom Metazoa; phylum Chordata; order Ceratodontiformes; family Protopteridae; genus Protopterus; species Protopterus annectens. Next base: position 859,261,009 of record NC_056726.1, on the reverse strand, counting down.
ACTGATGAAGCCAGGGAGTGAAACCGGTCACCGGTCTGTGCTGTTGGAGCCAGATAGCAGCTATGTAAGCTGCCTGAATGTTTGTTCTACTGGAATAAAAGCTTTCTACACACTTATTTCAAGTGTTTTGGGTCCCCTTTTCTGGATTTAACTACAAGGTTTGATTTATTTGCGAGTGCTGGATTCTGTGAATGTTTTGGACTATATATATATATATACATATATATATATATATATATATATATATATATCTTTCTTTCTCTCTCTCTCTATAAATATATATATATATATATATATATATATATATATATATATATATATATATATATGTATGTATATATAATATATGTGAATGTATGTGCTTATATCCATGTATTCATAGGTCTACTAAATTTCAAAGTTTCTAAACTTCAAATTTCTTATGGTTGAAACTGTAAAATCGAAGTTTTGAAATACTGAAACATAAATAAAACAAAATAAAAACAAAAAAATCTTTTTTTTTATGTTTTGGTAGGAAGGCAAACCCCTATGCACCTCCACACCCCTGCTAACTAAACGTACCAACTCTGAGATCACACTATAGTGAGGAAAATGATAAATATACCATCCCACCCTATAAAGTGATCTCCATTTAGATGGTTCAAAGTTTAAAAACTTTGATCTTATGGTCTTGACCATAAGAAATTCGAAGTTTTGAAACTTTGAAATTTAGAAATAGACCCATATTAATAAATGTCTCTCCTTCTGTCTATACACATAATATATTTGTGTGTGTGTGTATGTGTGCGTGTATGTGTGTGTGTGTGTGTGTGTGTGTGTGTGTGTGTGTGTGTGTGTGTGTGTGTGTGTGTGTGTGTGTGTGTGTGTGTGTGTGTGTGTGTGTGTGTATAGGTACCCGTGCACTTATATCTATATATGCCTTTCTTTCTACCTCTCCCTCTCTCTCTCTCTCTCTATATATATATATATATATATATATATATATATATATATATATAAAAAATATATGTGTGCACAAGTTTATATCTGTATATCTATATGTCTCATTTCGCTCTCTCTATATATACATCTATATAGCTTACATCTATATATCTACAAGTCTCTTTCTCTCTCTCTTTTTATATATATATATATATATATATATATATATATATATATATAGAGAGAGAGAGAGAGAGATAAAAACATGTATGTATGTGTGTGTGTGTGTGTGTGTGTGTGTGTGTGTGTGTGAGTTTATATCTATGAATCTATATATACCTCTCTTTCTGTCTCTGTCTCTCTCTATGTATATCTATATATATATATATATGTCTCTTTCTCTGTATACATCTATAGCTATAGATATATATATATATATATATATATATATATATATATATATATGTATGTATAAACAATTCTTTGTCTCTATTGATATATATATATATATATATATATATATATATATATATATATATATAGAGAGAGAGAGAGAGAGATATATATCTATATTTATCTATCTACACACATACACACACATATATATATATATATATATATATATATATATATATATATATATATATATATTCTCTATGGTACCTGAGTAGGGGATTGTGTCAAAAGCCTTGGGTAAATAAAGATATGCTGATTTGATGACAGTCTCTAAGAAGCCATCAGGTTTAATAAGCAAGATCTATACTTGATGAAATCAAAGTGGGTCAGGTCAAAAGTTTGAAGATCAGCTATGTCCATATGGATAAGGCCCATGATGATTCTTTCCATGGCCTTGCAGATAAGGCTGCTTAGGTTTATGGGTTGATAGTTACCAGGGTCAATTGATGAACCCCCTTTGTGCAAGGGGATTACTGTGCTGTTCTCTACTCTGCCATGACAAAGCCAGTTCTCTGGCTATTGTTAGAGTGCTGAGTGTTTCTGCTAGGTCTTGTTTTAGATTGTTTAGTAAGCTGCCTGAGATGATATCTGGTCCCATAGAGGCTGTGTTTTTGACCTTGGAGATTGCTTGTGTGACATGTTCTTTTGAGATACTTAGTAGAGGACTGGTATCAGGAATGCTTTTGGGGTATGTCAGGTGGGGATGGGGGGGGTGAAGTTTTTGCCAAATGTGTCAGCTAGTATGTTGGCAATTTCTGAGGTTCAGTGTGAGTGGTACTGTCCACTATACATTTGGCACAAAGCTGGACATTCCCGCTTCGGTTTTGGACTTAGCTAAAGAATGCCTTATGATTGTCTTTAGCTAGGAATGCTAATTTAAACTCATAGCTAGCCTTAGAGGACTTAAAGAGATATTTGATTTGCTTTCTTAAGATGTAGAGAGTAATCTTCCTTTGTTGAGTTATTTCCCTCCTGTTCTTGGATACCAGTTTCTTTCTTTTGTTGTATAACTTATTTATACTTACAGTCAACCAGGGTGGCTTGTTTTTTCAGGAAGACGCGGTTTTGTTCCTGTTAGGTACAGCTGAGTCAATTCATTTGTTTAAGTGGCTATATGGGGCATTTGTGTATTCCTCTGCATAATTTGCCAGGTAAGGCAAAGGCTGTTTAAGTGATGAATAACCAGATTCTTTTTCTTTTCTTATTCCAGATTTGCAAAGGTTGTTTGGATCAGGAGAGTCTTTTCTTCTCCTCTCCTTTCATCTCCTCCCCTCTCCTCTCCTTTCCTGTTACCTCCAACAGTAAAAGCATGCAGCCTAGCTCATCTCTACATACTCCTTTTACATACCAAAAAATATGTACACTGAGATTTAAGATCAAAAGGCAAAAAACTGTCTTACAAATTCAAATAACTAAAAAGCAAAGTAAGGGCTGACTAGCCAGAACAAAACAGCTAAACTTACCATCGTGTATTCATGTAGATGGCAAAATCCCCCACTCCCTTTCATTTCTTCTTAAATATGTCTTATACTTCCATTGCTGCCTTAAAATTTTCTCATGTGCTCCAATCATATTGATAGTTTGCCAGCATCAAGAATATGACAAAAAAAAAATCAAATGAGTGCCTTTACCTTCAAATACATATGGACCTAAGTAAAAACTACGTTGGGCAAGAAAGAGCATATCTAATGAAAACTAAAAATGTCCTACTGTTGCTCTTCTGTGTTTGCTACTGTAATCTTTTTATACCAGTTAAGATGTCAAAGCCAGAGTATTGCTTGCCATGTATTTTATTTTATGCAAACAAAAATATGCACAGCCTACTACACAATACACTACTTATAGCAGCTTTAATTTTGTTTTATTCATTTGTCAATCACTGGACACAATTTCCTCTTTTGAAGCACACCCCAAGAGCACCTCCTGATAAAGTCATTTTTCTCAGAGTCACACTGTAGGCAAATGGAGGTAGAGGGAGTCAAACCCTGCACTGTTGTTTACAGCAAGCAGTTTGGTGACAGTCCTGCCCAGTTATTTTCAGAGTTCATACTTCTAGTTCAAGAAGACTACAGTACCAAGGAAAACTTGCTTTACTTACAATATGCAGCACCATCTTTTGAAGTCGGCATTACAAAGTGAGAACAACAGAGCACCAGAGTATACAAAGATTTCATACACATTCAGGGTAACTGAGGAACCATGGTACCTCTTTCTTTTCTTTACATTTTAACAAGGGGCTGGATTGAGAGCAGAAACTGCCTATCAATCATCTTCCGTCAGGGAAAGAAATGAAGAAAGCTGACCTACTTGCACTCCCGTAACACTCCTTCATTGTCTGTACTAACTTCATGGCTGTCCAATAGTATGGAAGTAAGAAACATCCCAATAAAGTGCACTGCAGTCTCAGTCATACAACTATCCTCCTGTGCTTACACTGGGCTCCAAATGGAGAGATGATAAATCAGCAAGCAAAGGAGAGTAGTACTGCTGGAACTGAATTCATCCTCAAGTCTTACTGAATACCTTCATGAGGTGGACCCTATTTTTCACAAAACCTCACCAAGACGGCACTGATATATAGACTGTATTTTATGTAGCATATATTATGGACAGAAGTAGATTAAAAAATAAAAAAGATAGATGGGTGCACAAGATCCATGATAAAAAAGTACCCAATCCTGGTAGGCACACTGGTGCCAGGAAAGGAAAAATATTACAGTGTAGAATCCTCAAGACATGGAAATATTCCTACAATGTGGCTAGGTGAGGCCTCAGGGGAGGATGTCCCCCTCCCCCCATTGTAGAAGGAAGTAGTAGTCTGCAAAAATCACAAAAACTGCCAAAATATAGCCATAAAAATGATAGAGTGGACTACTGTGGATAAGAACAAAATTATATAGTGTTACAATTATGTAAGGTGCCCAGAATTTCCAGACACAAGATATACAAAATGATTAGGAGAGAAAACAGAGCAAAAAACACAAAAGAAAAACCGTCAGAAGCTTTAAATAAAAATGTGTGTTCAGTAATACAACAAAATTATGAAAAACATTCTATAGACCAGGAAACCTTGGGCATTTGGAAAAATAAGTGAGTGAGGAAGTGCAAAGATATAAAGAACAAAATCTAGAGATTTTTGAAAGGTATAAAAAAGAAATATGGACATGGGAAAGAAAGCAAAATCTGATACGGTGCAATATTTATGCAAAGGAGAAAGCGAAATTAATCAATACAAAAAAGTAACTCCAAAGATATTTAAAGATAAACAAAGGCAAAGGGGATCCAGATATGGAAAATTCCACAGTATAAAAAATAAGATCACAAACAGGGAATGTAGAACAGAAGATTAGTAAAGCAGAAGTTAAAAAAATAGAAGATGAAGTTACGGAATCAGTGTGAAGTGAAGGATTTAGTGTAGAAAGTCTAACACAGGTTATATCACAGCATGATGGAACAACGAGTCCCCCTAAGTAAGGAGAAACAGGTGGAGCAGGAGACATCTGAAGAAGAAATATGGACATGGGAAAGAAAAAGAGATTTAATATTGTACAATATTTATGCAAAGGAGAAAGTAAAACTAATCAATACAAAAAGCACCTAAGATATTTGAAGGGAAATACAGGCAAAGGCATCTGGATATGGAAAATTTTACAATATAAAAAATAAGAACTCAAAGAAGAAAAATTGAAAAGAGGGGCAGTGATGCCTACTAAGTAAATGATTTACTGTAGACAGTCTAACTCTGATAACATCACTGCAGGATAGAGCAATGGATCCCCAAATTAAGGAGAAGCCAGTGGAGCGGGAAACATCTGATCAGTTGCCATATGAAGATACTTTGGAGCCTTTCACAGGAAACCAGTACAACATTCAGTTGAAGTTGCACACCAAGAGAAGGAACAAGAAACTGTGACATCTCTGACGCAGTCAATATTGTGGAGTGATAGGCCAGTGAGCTCCCATATGAAAGAGCAACAGACACAGGATGAAACTGAAGAGAATGTGGCACAACAAGACGCTCTGGAACTTTCTGTAGAATGCCCACAGGAAATGGAGAACAAAGAGTGTGCTCTCAGTTTAGAAGAAAATGATCTAAGAGAACAGTTGCTTGATTTAATAGAGACGAAGAGACATACTAAGATCAATGAAAGAAATAGACTAGAGAAGGTCACTAAAGTTAGAAGTTTCATAAAATAAATTAATACAGTAATTAGGACTGTTCATAGAGATTCATGCAATATAACAGAAATAAATAGAATATATTACTGTGCAGCTAAATTAATAACAGATTCACAAAAACATAGCGCAGTAAGGGAAAGGAATGGAAGAAATCAAATTCCATCATGGAAGTATCAAACAGAGAAAACTATAAAACAATTAAGACAAGAAGTGTCATTGTTCAAAGAGCAGAGAAGAGGGAACAGATCAACAAAATTACTCAGAAAGATAGGCGTGATAAAAGCAATGTGCATTATCAGAAAAGATCAGGATCTATTGTGCCCTATCACAAATAATAGACTAAAAATGTCAGCACAGGTAGAAAATATTATTTATGACCTACAAAAAAAGTTTTATGGAGAATTGGGAAACACGGCAAAAGGAAATGATGTTTGGAACAGACCATTTTGTCCTGGGACATCTTCAAGTGATACTAGATACATAGATTAGCAGGAATTAAGAGAATAAGGGGAAGATAGGGTTAAATGGGAGAGATGGATGTTTAGGAGGATAGGAGGTAAGGTTAGGGAGGAGCTTAGAGGGTTTTGTTAAGTGTAACTGAGGTAGGAGTCACATTTTGGCGTGAACTTGCTATAGGACAGGTTTATGTCCATGACAACTTGTAAGTACTGCTGGTTATGGTCAGGTAGGCCTGGTGTCATGGCAGAGGTAGGTAATGTTATTTAGTCAAGGTCTGGGGCTGTGATTGTTTCTGTTGTTTTTTACCATGCTGCCCTTTTATGGTAAATTACTAATTAGTAGCACGGTTGATGGCTGCTGTCGTGTTAAGGATATGGCTTGTCTTTAGAAAAGGAATTTGGAGGGCTTCATGGTTCTGCTGTGTTTATGCCCATAGGTGTTTTATGGGTTAGGCTTTGGAAAGTAGTTTGGGTTTACTGCTTTGCAATTTGATTTGGTGCACACCCTGTAGGGAGGTAGAGAAACAGAGTTTTTTTTTTTTTCTCTCCATCTCTTTGCTCCGAGGTAAGGTTTGATGGGGTTTGGCCTGCAATGCTGGTGATGGAGGGAGGGTCAATTGTGATCAAGCTTGCACTGTGGCGTGTGAAGGACACGAAGGTCAATGTGTTCTACATTCTACCTTCAGCGGTTCTACTTTTTTCTGTTGCTTGTCATTGTTTGTTGGATCCCGTGTGGCTCCATCCTCAGTTGGTTCGCAGTCTTCCTCTGGACTCAGACATGACAGTTTGTGGTGTTTTTGTGGGATTCCAGTTGCCATTGCCCACTGTGCATGTGCTTGGTCATTGAGTGATTGGGGGGATGGCAGGGTTAAAGAGGAGTAGTGTTCTATTTCACTCAGTGGTGGTGCGATGTGCATGAGTGAACAGCCTAGCGCCTTGTTTGCTTCCCAAATGGAATGAAATAGAAATGAATACATAAATAAATATATAAGGTGAGGGATGTTTGTTGACAGTTTATATTGAATGTCTCTGTGCTGTTGTCTTCTCGGCGCATATTCATTCAAGGTTCTGGTTCGGTTGGGTTTATGCCAGCGTCACTGCTTTTGTTTTATGTGCCCTATGAGAGTTCAGTGGTGATTTTTGGTACCTGGGAAATCAGCTGCAGTGTTGGGGAAATTCATCTGTGCTCCACTGTTGGGGACTCTGTTCATCGTTTTGGTGGACTTGATGAGGTGGACTGTATGACCGAGGCTGATGGACTAAAAAGAGGGAAGGAGAAGAAGAACAATGGTGAATGGGTAAGTAAATGTAGAAGAGACAATGTGTTTGGTCGCTCCCCATCTGTGTCAGTTTCTCTTCTCTGTTGTAGTGTGTGGCAGTGCACATGCCTCATGCCTCTCGACTGTCCAGATTTTGCAGCATGGCAGATTTTGCCTCGTGGTTTTGGTCCATCCCTCATGGGATTTTGTGTTTTCTGGGTTGGATGATTTGGTGTTGGAGTCGCTGGGTGGTGACAGGGTTGGGTTTTGAACTTTGTCTTCTGCAGGAGGTGAGTGTGGTTGCTAAGCTGTTGTCCTGTCAACTTTCTGCATTTGTGGACTGTGCAGATTTCATGGGGATCTGGGGTGGCCTTAAATTTGAGCCTTTTCTGGCCCGTCAGACATGGCTTGGTCCAGATTCCTTGTTCTAAGAGGTTGAGAGGTACGAGTCATTGGTGATGTTACATAATGCTGACAGGAGAGTGGATTAGTTGAAACCTGGTGATGTGACATAATGCCATATGCAGTATGAAGAGGAGCTTATAGTTGTTTTCATGCTTGATCCTTTGCTTTTAGTTGGTTACGAGTTTAGTATATATTTTATTTTGAACCTGACAGGAGAGTAGATTACCTGATGGAAACTCAGCTCACACCTGTCATCTAAATGCCCCAATATGACTTGAGTTTTAGGCCTGTCTTTTTGGATTTCATCAGCATGACATATTAAGTTGGGGGAAGTTTGGGGGGTGGTATCATACTTCTCAACTGTCCCATTTTTGCCTCATATTTTGGACTATTCTGCATAAAATTTGCGGTTTCTGGTAAATCACTGAGATGACCTGAGGAATGAAATCATAGATTACTGACATACATTTAAGTTTCAGTCTTCCAATCCTTCAGAAAAGGTACGTTAACAAAGATGAGGGGGCAAAAGTGACTGTTTGAAGAATTAAGTCCCAGCTAGCCTAGTAAGATAAAACCTTCCACATCTTGTGCTGCATGTATACCTACTGTCAGGGACATCGGGAGGCATACGCACTGTACTGATTTCAGTACAACTTTTTTAGAAGGGGGGTAACTTTTTTGAAAAAAAAAAACGTACGTACATTTAAGGATCTGTTGGCTCCTTTAAGGAGGATACCAGCCAGTCGGAAGTGAGCTCACATCATGTCCGGCTGGCTGCGAGCGGGAAACAATCACAAATGGATAGTTTGGAAGGCAAGAGCATTCACAAATGGAAAGCAATCAATTGAAGTAAGTGTGTGCAAGCGCAATGAACAGATATTTTGTGTTTGTCCAGCACAATCGCAAATGGCAGTTTGAACTGATGGCAAACTTTGAACGAAGGGTGTGTGTGAAACAATCGCAAATGGCAAACTTTGAACGAAGTATGTGTGTAACAATCACAAATGGCAGTTTGAACTGATGGCAACCTTGTGAACAAACAGATTGTGTGTTTGAACTGATGGCAACCTTGTGAACAAACAGATTGTGTGTTTGAACTGATGGCAACCTTGTGAACAAACAGATTGTGTGTTTGAACTGATGGCAACCTTGTGAACAAACAGATTGTGTGTTTGAACTGATGGCAACCTTGTGAACAAACAGATTGTGTGTTTGAACTGATGGCAACCTTGTGAACAAACAGATTGTGTGTTTGAACTGATGGCAACCTTGTGAACAAACAGAGACTGTTTTTGAAATGATGGCAACCTTGTGTACAAACAGAGTGTGTGTGTATTACTGATGGCAACCTTGTGTACAAACAGAGTGTGTGTGTGTGTGTGTGTGTGTGTGTGTGTGTGTGTGTGTGTGTGTGTGTGTGTGTGTGTGTGTGTGTGTGTGTGTGTGTGTGTGTGTGTGTGTGTGTGTGTGTGTGTGTGTGTGTGTGTGTGTGTGTGTGTGTGTGTGTGTGTGTGTGTGTGTGTGTGTGTGTGTGTGTGTGTGTGTGTAAATGCCCCCCACATAATACACCTGCTGGTTATAGGTGTTCAGGCTCAAATCCTGTACCTTTGCTTCAGGGTAAGAAGAGCCTAAAGTCCCTAACCACCACCATTTCTGAACTTTGTTCAGATTTGCTTTTCTAATGGTTGTGAGCTATGGTGAGAAGTGAGAACTGAGAAATGAAGTTGTGTTTCTCCCATTATTGTTTTCGTTGTTTGTCCAGGTTGTTTGTGCTAAGAGGTTGAGAGCTATCTAAATGATAGCCATTAAGTTTGTCTTCCTATTTTTCAAACTGCTTATTTAGCATAGTGGTATGTTGCACTGACTTTAGTGTATATGGTTCTGGTTTCAAGACATGCATGGTGATAACACAGCATTTTATTCTAGCAACTTTCCAAAATTATACAAGCAATGTTTAAAATGTGTCCCTGTTTTTTGGACTTTTGCCCCCCCCCCCCAATAAATGTTGGCTTTTTCCAGATTTCTTGTGCTGCAAAGTTCGGAGATACAGCTGAGTGTCGACATTTTACAAGGAGCTGAGAGCTACAGGGGAACTTAAGTTTAGTGCTGCTTATGGTGAGTTTGCTTGTGCTGTTAATAGCACAACAGGTAGTGTACTTGCTATTGATGCAGAAGGCTGTGGGTTCTTCTCCCACAGTAGGTAGATGCATTGCTGATACTGTACTGTGTTGTAAACGGGGGTGGATGCTGTAGTCTGTTTTGGCGAAGATATCTAGTAGCAACTATGAACCTGTTATCAGTTTGCCATCCATTCCCTATTGCAATATTACTAGCGTATCATTGTTTTTAATGCAACGTAGGCAATTTATTCCTCAAGAGCAACAGGCACATTATTTGTAGATGAAACCATGAAATATAAAGTTGTTTGCTAGCAGCAGCCTCTTCATTAGTTACAGATTTCTCTAATGTGGAATTATGTAGATGGCTTTTACTAGTTCAGAGATTGTGCATATTTACTGATACTGATGGACTGTAGAAGTTTGAGTAGACTTTTATGATGGAAGGTGTATCAAAGAGCATGTGTATGTTTCATGTGCAAGGGGCCTATGATTTGAAAACAGCCCAAAGTTAATCTTTATCTGCCATTGGCAAAATGTATTTTCTTTGAATGTGGGTTTCAATGTTGTCTCAATGAATGTGAGTTTCAAGGGCAGAGAAGTTTTAATGCTAAGTCTAGTTTCATTGTGAGACTGCATTGCCTTGTTTAGCAGATATTTATTGGTGTTCGTGCTGTAAAATGCAAAATAAAACTTTTCTGGCAAATCATTTAGGAATGAAGTCACTAAATAATGACCGACGTTAAGTTTCAGATGTCATAATCTTCAGAAAAATGCATGCTAAAGCAAGACCTGATATTCTATCAACTGTCTTAAGTTTATATAAGGTCAATTTTTAGTATTGTTTGTATGTTCCCCCAATATATTTGGCCTTGTCCAGATTTCCTGCATTAAGAGGTTGAGAGGTATGTGCAAATAAATCGCTTTATAGAATTAGGAATATCCAAACCTCTCAACTGTCCCCAATTTTGGCTCAAAATGTTGTTCTCCCCCTAATAATCTCTCCGCAAAATAGCAATTTTGGAAGAAAACGTGGAGGGTTTACTTTTATAAATAACTGTAATGATCAGAGTTATACATTACTTTTATTTCAGAAATGCATGTAGATTCTCTAATTTTGTTAGCTGCTCTAAGTTAACTGTGCTCATATTAAAATGGTGTCCCTTCTTTGACAGGTTCCCAGCTGTATTGTCTGGCAATTTTATATTTTTGCATCACATTTTTTGTCCATTTTTCATACAATTGTGGTTTTCTGGCAAATTAGTGGAAAATCATTAAAGTCTGAACTTAAAAAATAATGGCAGACATTTGAGTTTCAGATTTCATACCCTTCAGAAAATTCATACTAATGCAAGACCTACTACTATTCTATTATCCTATTATCTTTCTAAGTTTACAAGAGCAATATTTTTAAAAAAATGTCCTTATTTTTGGGCCTTTGCCACAGTTTTATTTATGAGTTTGTTGCTCTAAGAGGTTGAGAGGTGTGTGTGTGTGTGTGTGTGTGTGTGTGTGTGTGTGTGTGTGTGTGTGTGTGTGTGTGTGTGTGTGTGTGTGAGGTAGGTAGGTAGCATACCTCTCAACTGTCCAAATTTTACAGAATGTCCAGATTTTTGCCCCATATTTTTTGTCTGTTCCTCATAATTTTTGTGATTTTCTAGAAAATCATTCAAGGCTGAAGTTGCTAAATAATGACAGACATTTGAGTTTCAGACTTCGTGTCCTTTAGAAAAATTCATACTAGCACAAATCCTGTTATTCTAGCAACTTTCTCATACTAGCACAAATCCTGTTCTAGCAACTTTCTAAGTTCACAAGAGCATTATTTAATATCTGTCCCTGTTTATTTTAGGCTTTGTCCATATTTCTTGCACTAAGAGGTAGGTAGGGGTGTGTGTGTGAATGAAACATCCTAGTTAGGGGTAGAAGGTGGTTAGTAATTTATTCAAGCTCAAAACCTGTACCTTAGTTACAGAAAACAAAAGTATAAATTCTCTACCCCAACTACCATGCTGCATTTTTCAAAGAACTGACATTTCAGGTTAATTTTCAATTCAAGGAACCGAGTTTGAGTGAATTTATATTATATTACTGAAGAGGCATTACAGCAAATGCCTCTTCATCGCAACTAAAAGAGCGAACCGTGAATTATGAGAATGGCCGTAGCTTGGCTGGGGTGGCGGGGAGTAGCAGTTTGAGAGCTGTGAGTACAAATTTGAAAATCCTAGCTACACCCCTGCCTACTGTTAGTATGCAAGGCAGAAGCCAAACCTGTAGCTTGGATACTTGCATTTTAGGCAGTGTGAACAATCAGGCTGCAAATATATTTACAATGACACTCAGTACAGGGTAGGGGGAGTGGCATCACATTTTCAGGTAAATGACCATATTTCTGGGACCATAGGGGTTTGGAAGGAAGCATAAATAGAAACCTTCCAGCACAAATTGTTATAGTGGTAGTATTTCTTAGTTTAGGTCCTAAAATTTAGTTTTATAGGTCACGGTAAACATGTTAACTTAGGTTTGCAATATTTTGTTAACAGGTTACAAGACCTCAGCAACCACTCGGGTTGCACAGAGAATATCAGTGGCATTTTCTTCAGCTTTTATGTGAGACTAAGGAGTCTTGTCAGTTTTACTTGGTTGTGGAGATTTTAGAAAATGTAAAAATTGTAGTTATTAGATTAATATCATAAAACAAGAGTTAAAGGAATTTATGCCCATTTTTGCTTGGGGTCATTGGGGCGGGGTTGTAGGGCGGCATGCATGCGGGGAACAAATTGATAAGCCCTATATTTTAAATGAGGAGGTGTAGTAGTTCATTAAAGAGGGCAATGGTAAATGTCAGACGTGAGAGGTAGGCATCTTAGCGGTATGCAGTCATGATTCAGTGTGGGGTATTTATAGCAGGAACCTATGTAAGGGAAGGAATGGTTTTATTGTCTTACTGGAATAATATTATTCACTCTATTGATAGTATTTAATTTGTTTATGGTGAGGTGATGGTTGACATTATAAGTGGGTCATAGCGATAAGGTGTTTGATGCATAGTCACAAGCGATAGGGATCTTTGTTCAGTTTTGTAAAGGCAAGTGGCTTAACTTGTTTTTCTTTTGCAGATCGCTTAGGTATGAGACAGGAGGGGCATCGGTTGGTGACCTGAATAAAGGGGTCTTGAAAATGGATAGAAGCTGCTGCAATGGATGTCCCAGTCCCTTGGGTGGTGTGCAAGGCGGTCATAGGTGAGGGAGCTCTGAGTGAGCATCTGTCAGTGCCCTGATGGAGGTGGATTTGAAAGGTAACGGATTCTGCTTGGGTGGATGTTTTGGTTGCTGAAGTGGTGTATAAAGAGGTCGCAGGTAATTTTACTCAGCAGTTTGAGGTAGTGTGCAGGCAAATTGAGGTGGAGGTCTGTTTGGGGTTGGGTGTTGCAGGACTGGGGATTGTTGTAGGGTCTGGCATTTCCACAGGTGGGGTGCTGTCACAACAGGCAATGGAGTGCTTGTGCTGGGTGTTTGCAGAAGGTGTATCACTTCACATCAGGGTTAAAAGGCCTGCTGCAGGTTGTCTGGACACCTATTTATACACAGTTAGGCATGTCAGAATTGGGTGGAACTCTTGTGGTGCATTTACAGTTACCCTTCCAGCTTACTGTTTGGTTGAGGGCCCATGATGTATTCTGGTGAGAGAGAGTATGAAAGTGGTCATAGGTTGGGGTAGGTATTGGTAATGTTATACACTAGGTAGGGTTTAGAAAGGAGTACCACAAGAACCATTCTATTTATGCTTGAGTGAATTTTGTAGGTAGGGTTTTAGGACCATTGAAGGCATGAGTGTGTTTGGAATATTTGGGACAGGGGGGTTCTGTTTATGTGGGAGTTAGAGGGTTTAAACAAAGCATGCTTTTGGAATTTTCCAGCAGTTGGCCATGTTGTACATTACTATGGCATAGGTAGTATGGAGGTTAAGGTTAGTTTGAATGTTGTGAATTGGCATTAGGAGGTAGTGAATTTTTTTTGGGGGGTTAAGGTTATGCAGGTGTTAGGTTTTGCAAGCGGTCAGCACCTTAATCAGAAGCATAGCAGAGTACTATCGTTACCCTTCAGGTGATATGTGGCAAGAGTTTTTGTCGTGCATCATAGGGAGTTTTCAGGAACTAGTTCATGGGGGATTTGGGAAAAGAAGTATATCTCTACTGTATAGTTTTCCAGGATGTCTGGATTTTGGTTTTATAATGTGGTTGCCTTATAAGGGTTACTGGGTTCAATGGCAGGATTACTAGGCAATTGATCATTTAAAGAAAGGAAATAACATTGTGGTTTTGAGTGAAGACATTAATAAAGGTAAGTGGAAGTTTATCCAAATGCAGAGGTTATGCTAGGTTATGAGGTTATGGTTTGCCACTTAATCATTGTAGTGGTATTGGGATTTAGTTTCAAGTCTTTAGGCATTTTGCTGCTTTGAAATGTTTATGAGGTAGGGCTGTGGGTGGTGATGACAGAAATCCAGTGTGGGAAGTGAGAATGCCATACACTGAATGACTGTTTATGGGTAGGTATGAGGGTAATGGTTTTAAGGCCCTTGTAGGCCATCTAAGTTTAATTTCTTATTCTCACATATGGCTGTTGTCCATCAAGGGACATGGGAGGAATTTGAGGGTGAAGTCCGTCATCCATTCAGTGGATGGTGGATATGATGGGGATTTTTAGACAATTGTTTCATTAGGGAAAGTTAATGGCAGTTTGTTCATTAGTATATCCATTGGGTGATCAGGAGGTGGCTTTCATGCTTGATGGCATGTCAGCGACCTGGTTTAACTTGGTGACATGGGGCATTTGTAGGTTTCTGTGGTACATTGTGCTTGGCTTGGGTTTACTGTTTGTGGTGCATTTTGGGTCATACTTTTAAAGGTTATGATGGTGGTTTAGACACAATTTTGCTCATAATGAGTAGGTGGCATGATGGGAAGATTAATATTAAATTGAATGTTGAAAGAGATTTCATGTAGTTATTATATTTATTGGGCTGTAAGATGGAGCTGCAATTTTAGGTGAGAGTATGCAATTGTCTCTGGTAGGTTTGGTTGTCTGGTTGGTGGTGATGGCTAGAGAATCATTATGAAGCTTTTATTGTTATGGTAGTGGGGTAACGGAGTATTTCAATTACAGATACTGGGTATGCTAGGTTGTGAGGTTAGGGTTGGTTATTGTAGCAGTGGAAAGGGAACAGTGGTTAACTTGTAGCTTTTAGGCAGCTGGCTAAATTTATTTATGGGATAGGGATTTGAGAGGTGATGGCATGGACACATTTGGTTTGGAAGGATGGGGTAAACCGAATGATGTTTGGCCTAATGCCTTAATGGCGGTTATGAGGCTGGAATCTTGGTGGGAGAGAGGTAGAACAGCCTGTTCAGGCTGGTGAGCAGAGAAGAGGGGCAAGCTTGCCCTTTTCTGTCCCCCCTCTGGTGTTGGATTTGCAATTCAGTAAGTCGGGAAGGAAAGTGAGCATTTGCTCTGTTGGATAAGTTAATAAGCAATCTGAGCTGCTTATTTGGATGGTGGTGTAATTCAATAAGTTGAAGGTGAGCAAGGTACTGAAGTGGACCAGGACAATTGGAATACCACCAAAGAAAGAAGAGATAGATTCATTTTGGAGAAATACCTATGAAGATCCTGTGGAACATCACAAAGTTTCTTAATTGATAGAAATAAAATAAAGAATAAGAAGCACAAATGCACAGCATATGAAATGGGATGAAGTAACAGCCAGAGAGATTGAAACAAAGTTAAGAAGGGCTCCTATTTGGAAAACCCTAGATGCAGTGCCTAACTTCTTGCTAAAAGTATTAACATCTAGTGAAGATTTAGCCATGAGTAAGAACTATTTATATGTGTACCCTAAACAGACATCAAACTGGTTAACAACAGGAAAAACAATAATGCTACTTAAGAGTGAACCTGCAAGTTATCCTAGAAACTGTAGACCGATAACTGGCCTTCTGAAATGTATAAACTTCACTGGAATTGATGCCAACAAATAGTCATTAAAATAAAAACTCAATCATGGCAATAAAACAAAAGTGCAATAAAAGAAACCCATATGGAATAAAGGATCATTTGTTGTTAAAAAAGTTATAATGAAGAACTGTAGAAAGGGGAAGAATCTAAGTATGGCATGGATAGACTACAAAAATTATTAAACACTATTCCACACTCATGGATAAAAGAATGCTTAAAAATGTATGAGATATACCCTACACTGAACAAATGCATTACAGCGACCATGAAACAGTGGCAAACCACTTTGCAGTTAAGCCATGATAAAGGACATATTATTATTCCAGGGATAAAAATTCAAAGAGGGGATAGTCTGGGGTGACTCTTTTTCACTGCTGCTCTTATGTCTTGTCCTTAACACATTAAACTGTCTAACAAAATCCAAAAAAAAGTTTTTTCTGTTGTGGAATAAACTTGTGTACTGGTGAATTTTTTGACTGGTTGCTCTGCATTCGAGAATTTGCTGTTGGAATCTGCAGTCCTGTTTGCCGCAGGTTTGGATTTTTTTGGTTTGTGCTTTGTTTGCTACTATTCCTGGACATTAAACTGTCTACTTAACAGATTAGGTCATGGCTGCAACTAGGTTCCCAGAAGTAGCGACTTCTTGTCTTTTTTTTTTTTTTTTTGTGAATGATTTAAAACTGAGTTCATCAGATGAGGAACTGAAAGCATAACTGCAAGTGCTCAAAACTTTCAGATGACATAAGAATGTCATTTGGTATTGATAAATGTATAAAAGCATCCTTTAAAGCAGGAATGCTACAGCACCAAGAAAACATCAGCCTGGGACAGGAATGTGATATAAAATAACTTGAACAAGAGGGAATGTATACATATTTGGGAATTAATGAGGGAAGAACAATAAAACATGAAAAATATGTGAATAAAACTTAGTAAGGAATATTTTAGAAGACTAAAATTAATACTGAAAACAGTGCTGACAATAAACCAATTTGCTCTTCCTGTCCTAGCTTACAGTTTTGGAGTGAGTGAGACCCCAAAAGGTGTTGAATCCGTTGGACAGGAAAACAAGAAGCCGAGTGCACCTCCAGGTGCTTTTGCAGTTACTTCCTACTGCGCCTCCAGGTGTCAAATTTTGCCTGCTCATATTTGCATTAATAATTATAAATACATGCTACATACAAGGTATCAGAAAATTCTATCTTGAAGCATACATGATGGCAAACACAGTTGTATTTGACCTCTGTCATTGAGTATTTGTTAGAACTGTAAGGTGATGACTATGTTTTTAAAGGCTCAAGCCACACCCACTGGAAGTTAGAGGTACACACTCAAAGAGCTGTACTGGAGGGAATGAGTTAAATGATTTAGAAAAATCAGTGTATTCCAAGACTATATGCTTCCCATTCTGAAGGATGTATAGGCTTCCTCAAAATTCATTACATCTGCAGTTGTAGGACTGCATACATATCTGCTGACCTCACAAGACCCAAATGTAGTGAAAGTTTTAAAAGATGAGAATAAGTCTAAGATGACTTCTATTTTTAGTTTAGCAGAAGCATATCAGTGTTGAGTGGGAATGAAAGTCGAACCAGAAATAGATAAAAATCAGGTGACAAGTGAATGTGCCAAAAAATCAAAAGAAATAATACAAGGTAAAGGATCAGATGAGAAGGCAACAGATGTGGAAAATGCATAAATATAATTGCAAGTGTAGAAAACTCTAGGAAA
Organism: Protopterus annectens; assembly: GCF_019279795.1. Lineage (NCBI taxonomy): Eukaryota > Metazoa > Chordata > Ceratodontiformes > Protopteridae > Protopterus > Protopterus annectens. The sequence goes on along the minus strand of NC_056726.1, from coordinate 859,243,466 downwards.
AACCTCATGTTGATCAGGATCAAATGCAAGAATGGTTAAGGAGAGGAGAATTCAAACCAAAAGGTTAATATTGGTGGTCCAAGATAATGAAGTATATACACGTTTTTTTTACAAAGTCCATTGAACATGTGGGAGAAATAGACAAATGCAGATTTTGTAAAACAGAATTAGAAACAGGCGCACATCTTGTTGCCAGTTGTGATACACTAATGGCAGAAGGACTGTACACTGAAAAGCATAACAACGTGGCAAGACTGTTGTATTGGGGATTGTGCAAACATTATAATACTGAAGTACCTGAAAAACATTGTAAACATGAGACACAAAGCGTTATAGGAAATGATAAATTTTATATCACATGATATCACCCATTACCAACAGTTCAAAAAATAGATACAAGAAAAATAGGTATAGTAGTCCATGAAAAGAAGACAAAAGTAACATTGATCATTGAAATTTACCACACCCAGTGACTACAGTGTCTTGTGTACAGAGAGAGACACAAAATCATAAAATACCAGGATTTGCAGGCAGAAATGAGAGAAATGAGGAAGAAAGATACCCAGACAGTTCCAGTAGTAGTAGGAGCAATGAGTCTTATAAAAATAAATTTACAATCAGACTTAGATATGTTACAAGTAACTCTGTATGAATTGTAGAAGGAGTCAATACCAGGCACACTGCAGGTGCTGCAAAGAGCACTCTAACATCAAAGATTGAAACAATGGTAATTTCATGAACTTTAATCGTACTTTAACTTAGGACTGGGGTCCATTTCTGTTATAGTATTAGAAACCCAAAAGACTTGGAGAAATTAAAAAAACTGTGCTTACATTGCAATGATCTGATCTATTTGTGAGTAAGAATTAAAACAGATGTCATCCGGCAGTTAGAAAATGATCAAAGTAGCCATCAGTCACTACTCAGAAAGCTGTTTTCAACCTCTTGAATATGGAATTCCTTAAAAAATAATTTACAGTGCTTAAACAACTCACATCTCATGCAGCATACAGAAATCCATTGCTTCTATTTGTATGCCTGCATCTGCTGATTTGAATAAGTTCAGAATAAAATTATTCTTGGGGCATACTTAATATCAGCCTTAAGACTTCCCTGATTAATGGCAAACTTTAACAACACACCCTAGAGTCATGGAGAGGAATTATTGGGGATAAATCAGCAAATTATAGAATCAGAAATATATACTAGTATTTCCATATATGTTCTACAAAAACTGCAGGAAGAGATTTGTAATAAAACATAAATCAAAACTGCATTCAGGAAAAATTGTACTCCAGTAAATTGCATGTGACTAGAGAACTATATGCAGTGTATGGAAATGTCTGTGTTTTTTTATTAAATAGCAATGCTGTTTGTAAATAAAAAAAAGCGAAAGAGACAGAAGGCAACTGGGTGCCCTTCTAATTTTACTGCTTCCCTCAAAAGTAATACTCAACTTCTGCTTTTCCTAAAGGCATCACATTTATTTTTGAACACTCAGTGTTCACCTTTCTTTACACAACTTTTTTCTTGAAGAAATGGAGATGGTTCTTATATATAATAATTTGATATACATCTGTGGAACATTAATCTTAAGCGGGTATACTTAATGCAGCAGATAAGGATCAGATCTGTGATCATAACATGGAGGATTATGATTGGTTTGCTGATCGTAACTTTGTTATTATCTGTTTGAGACAATGGTTGCCAAAAAAATCACGTTGAGACCGAAGCGCAAGACGTGAATCTTGGCATCCATGTCAAGAACATATCATTTTACGTTACAGTCAGAGATTCAATCACAATTTTTTTGCAGTGCATGGAGATTTGTCTGCTTCATGTAGTACAAGCTACAAAAAAATTAAAGTAAAAAAAAAATGGGAAGTATTGTGCCGGGTTTGAAAGCCTGTAATGGAAACCATTTTAATTATTTTCCTATCCCCTATGTAAAAGAAACATCTGGTCCCCTAATGCATTTTACTGAATGTAATGCAGACAGCAGATAGAAACAGACTTGAAATAAACCCATTTCATGTCCTGCAGCTGTTATTTATGCTCAAATATCAGTTAAATAACATCCAGCTTCAGTGCTACTATAGCTTCAGACATGATGTTAACAACATATGGGTTGCTTGACAATCAGTTAACACCCTACTAAATGTTGTTAAGGTCGGGTCTCATGTTATAGTAGCTCTGAACCAGGATGTCATTTAACTGATATTTGAGTGCAGTAACAGCACTCCATGTACTACAAACTTATTATCTGTTCGAGACATGCATGGTAAGAAATTCTTCTTGAGAGCAAAGCTCAAGAGGTGAATGAGGATGCCCATGTCAAGAACATATAATAAAAGTTTATGATCGATGACTCGACCATAATTCTTTGAAGTATATAAAACTTTATTTGCTTAATGCGCTACAGTTATAGAAAAAAAAAGTGTTAGGTGCACAGAGTGTGTTACCATATTTAAAACCTGGTAAAGCACTTAGTGCTGTCAAACACCTCTCATCTTCTTTACTTAAGAATTCTAAACAAATTCAAAAACAGTAATGGGCAAAGGATCGAAACTAGGACACACTGATTCACTTAAAATGTTAATAAAATGGATCAACAAGCATTTAATGAACAAGACAAAGTATGAAAGTCTGATGTCTGACTTCAATGACTGACTGTAATCCTCAGTCATTTACCAGAAAATCAAAACATTTATGAGGGACAAAGCAAAAATATAAACCAAATTCAGGAACCGTTGAGAGGAATGGACGGCAGGCAGAAATGTGTCTGTTTTTTTCCTTCTCTCACTGTTCTTTGTCAGCTTGCACTCTCCACTGGTACTCCCTAGTGCAAGTTCTAATTGTATCAATGCTTATGGGGGTGCATAACAATTGTTAAGCACTCCCACTAATTGTTCTTATGACTGGGTCTTTCTTTAGGGAAAATATTAACTAGTTTATTTTTTTTTCTGTACTGGTGCGTAATCTCAGCGCTCAATGAACTAAAAGCTCTTTTATCATCACAGTCCAACCTGAGCTGTTACTTTGGTCAACATAGTCTACTTTGCTGTTTTAATATCTTTTCCCTTATGCATTTTTGTGACCCATAACTTCCAGTACTGTATTACATTTGGGATGCCTGTCTGTTGCCACCTGTACAAGCAGCAGAGAAATATCTGCTGCATTCCATTATTTGGAAGCAGCAGATATTCCTTTTGGGTGAAGACCTCATTTTTTTATTCAAGATTCAAACCAATATTGTAAACATGTTTTCCAAATGTCAGTGTGAAACCACGTGGCTAGCATCACATTCATTGCTTTTGCAGAATGCTCAATATCTTCCTGGTTCTAGCTTATAACTTTAGGTCAGTGTTGCCAAAATGATTAATACAAACAATGCGCTTATGATATTAGGATCGTAGCATTTGCTTTCTACAAAAAAAAAAAACTTTGCATTATAGATAGTCATGTCCCATTCCCACAGGTCAGTAGGTTTAGAATCTTTACCCGCGTTGCAGTATCTAAAACCACCCCAAGGTGAAGTGTTTCCCAGCATTGGAACCACTGCCATAGTATAGTCTATCTACTTACAGTCACCTACAAAGTTTGCCATTTTGAAGTTATTATTTTAGTTTGTTTTACAACTTGTTCTTTATGATTTTTTTGTTAACTTTAATCTACAGTTCCCTTTGCCCATCTCATACTACAGAATGGATTTTGTTACAGCATGCATCTCACAATTAACAGGGCATTGGTAATTAAGTAAGCATACTATATGTGAAAGGGTCTATATAAGTTTGTACATTTATAGCTTCAGTTGCTTTCCTTCATTTTAGTAAAAATCACTCACAGACTTCAGTGTTGCATGTGAACTGTAATGCCTAGTTCTTGTTAATGCATTGTTATTAGTGAAGAAAGAATAACAGCTAAAGTGAAGGATATACACGATATATCACATATAAAGACAGTTTATATCAGGAATCTGCTCATTTTATTAATGATGTCTACAATTCTTTTCTAGAAGGCTTCAAAGGACTTCTTAATTTTATCCTCCTTTTATCATTAATATTCATACATTCCTCTGTTTGAATAAGTCGGTCAAAATCTACAATTAAAATCTTACAGTAAGCAGGTGTTTTCATCTCTGAAGAGACATAGCTCACTGCAGTGAAGACATTTCCCTATGAATAATCACTAAATTATATATTTTTTTAATAAATAACCTATGAGTTTAATATTCAACCTGGATTTTGCTATCAATTTGCCTGTATGCAACAAATATTTCTAGTTAGTCAGTATAATTCATTGACAAGAAAGCAGCTCATGATTCATAAAATAGGCATAGGTTCTTCTGAATATTTAATACAACCCAATTCTCCCTTAACTCGGATCATTTTCTCAGAACTGCCTGTCTTCACATATTAGGATTCAGCTATGCATTTATGCATGCATGTGTGCTATTATGGATTTCCTTGCTGAATTGGTTGATTCAGAAGATGAGCAAATCTGACACATTTCTTTTATCCTTTCTTCTGCATATGTAATGAAGGCTTCAAATTAGTTCACCCCCTGCACACACACACACACACACACACACACACACACACACACACACACACACACACACACACACACTGTTGCCTCTGTTCTTATAATGACTCACACAGTTAAGACAGAGCATCGTACTGTGCAACAATAGCAAAGTGGAGTTGTTATTTAAGCTAAAACGGATATATGATTAACTGTTTGTCCCATCAGCCCAAAGTGAAAAAGAGTTATGCATAGATCAAAGCCAGCCTAGTAATAAACTTCTGTGTGACCTTAGCACACCTAGATAAACAGCTTCCATGATTGTTTTTGATTTTGAATATTACAAAAGCTACACAACAGCTTTTTCTTCCCATCTAAGTACCATTTAACACTGAAGCAGGGGAAAGTTATTGGTACTTATTGCCTGTAGATTCTGAAATGGCAGAAATCCCACCTTTAATCCTTTCCCATATCACAGTTTAATGAAAAATAAAATACCCCTAGCCAGGAATATTGCAGCCATAAGGAATGCTAGATTGTATATACTCAGAGGATTTAACTGCTAATATGAAGAGATGTGGCTAGAGTATTTGTGTACGGCACAGGGTTGTCAGTAAGCGGCTCTTTCTTAATCCGCTTCTTCAGGATTGGCTTGGTCGAATGCTGTTTTAATATTCATGGCGTTTAGGTAAATATTCACTAAGACAGACT